>NC_091516.1:8616253-8767151 GCF_947461875.1 Haliaeetus albicilla
AATCCTAAACCAGAAGCAGTTCTTAATACAGAATTATACATATCTGTACCACCACTTCATCACTGGTTTAAGGGACACTTCAATTTTCAAAGAAGTTAATGTTTCAAACATTCTTGTTGGATATAACTGTAATGAAAATGTCCCTTTTCTTCATTTGTAAAGCTGAGGGCAAGAAAAATTGCCAGATCTTTATAGAATATCTTAAGCACTTGTATTACATTAACACCCCTGGATTACTAACTGAAACCAAATCAAACTAGCATGACAAAGAATTATGTGAAACATTTGAGTTGCAGAATCCAGAATTCTAAGCTGAATTTTGAAATATCCTTTCTGTGCTTAGATAGGATATTATGGTTTTAATGTTAACAAAGAACACGTAAAGGAGTTCACTAAAAATAACGTTTACCAGCAAGTGGAAAAGGAACTAAGGATTCAGAGGGATTTTTATGCATTTGAATGTAAAACATGAAATCCATTAACTGAAGGAGATAATCCAAAGGCCAGGCCATGAAGCAGCTTAGTATTTTTCTAGTTTTATAACTCTGCTGTTTCTTGCTCGTTTTCACAGTGTTTGTTTTTATTATTAGATTTGAGATAATTATATAATGTCCTAAGATTAACATTAAGAATAAATATTGAGTCCATTTATACCTTGACTCTAAAACCAAAGGCAAAAACCCCAAAAAACTAAAAAAGAGAGTAATTCTTCCTGAGGTTATATTATTTTCAGTGACTAAGGTAGCACAGCACAATAAGAGATAATTAAATTTTCTGTAGCAGGAAGATTTACCTTTCCGAGTTTTGTTCTCCCTGTTGCTTGGGAAGAAAACATTTTACAAGTGGCAGGCACTTAGATCTTGCAGGGCCCTGAGTGAACTAATGAGCCCTGTGTCAGCTCTGTGCTGGAGCCCCACGTAAGTGGGCAGAGATGCGTTGTGGCCGTGGCCAGCCCTGCCTTCTGCTGTCCCAGTTGGTTCCACTTCTGTTGTAGGTGACTTTGTCTCCAGCCCCACCTCCTGCTCCTCCTGTCTGGACTCCCTGGACCTGACTCGTTCCCTGGCCTCGTCTGGGGCTGCCGGCTGCTCTCCCCTCGCCAGCCCTGCTCAGGAGCTGCGGGACCGTGCCCTGCCCGGGGCCAGGGGAATCCTCTGCTCCTGGCACTTGTGAGCAGCCCTGCTCTCGCTGCTCCCTGACGCACTCGTACCACGAACTGTAACTAACTCAGTGAAATGTATTGGTTTAGTGCATAGTCAAAAGGGAATATTCAAATGCTCTGTCTTGGCAGAACAGTCAGTCAAAAAGCAATGCACGAAAATACTAGAAGAAGTTCATGCCCTCTGTGACTTTCGAGGGCACAAAATTGAAATTGTGCTGATCACAGAACGCAGAGATGTAGAAAAGTAAAGGAAAAAAACCCATCCATGCCTAATTTACCTTAACATAGTTACGCAGTGTACCTTTCTGCTATAAAAATTATTCCAGGAAGAATCAGATAACGCTGTAGGACTATCAAAAGAAAATTTCTACTAGCCAAAAACACTTTCCAAAAACTCTTTCTTGATATTGAGGGCACCAGGCCACACATAATCAGGTTAGAAGGGTGCCTACAGACAGTGCAGTAGTTGCATTTGGGGAATTTTGCTGCCTGCCCCAATACAGAATCAAAGCAGTGGAATACGACAGTCTGGAAGAAGGTGCCTGAGGACAGCCCGTTTTCTTTTTAGGAAGGTTGGACTACCTCTGAAGATTTTAATGTGCCTCTAGAATCATTTGTAGAATGCATAATCTTGTCCACATATAAGCTTAAAAGTCCTTTGCTATCAAAGGAGATTGGGACTGAGTACCTCTTTAGGGAAGTAAGAGATCAAGACTGCCTCTTAAAACAAGCCTGTAACCACAGAACTGCATTTAGGATATTAGCTGCATAATGACTTATTGTCATAGAAGTGAGCTCTCTGTCTTGACGATCGAGACTCCTGTAGATGTTTGGTGGAATGAAAAGAGGATTAATGGAGTCAGCAGTTTTTTGTTATACCTGATTAAAAATGCTGTTGTAGAAATAAAGAGTATCAGAAAAAATGTAACTGTTGAGCCAAAGCATCAAGGCACTTGCATTCCTTTGGGAACACTGAGGCTCCGGCCTGTCTCTTCCTTTAGTGGCAGCAGTTTCCATTAGTGAAGAAGAAACTTGCATCTCCTATGTAGATGGTTTAATTATTTATTTTTAATATGATCATATGCAAATTCATTTTTTGCCAAATGAGATTGGCAGGATCCAAGACAGCAGACCTGATAAACAGCGGCACCTCAACCAGTGATAGAAGATGTCCAGAAACAAGTGTGATGAACCTAAGGAGAGTGCTAAATACCAAGAAAAAAAGAACCATACTGGGTCAGACCAAAGGTCCATCTACCTGACTATACTTTCTCTGACAGCTGGTAAAAGTAAATAATAATTGTAGAGTAGAAAAGAAGCAGCATGGCACTTCCCATAACAGCTAGTTTCCAATAGTTTGCAGTTTGGGACATGTCAAGTTGCATGTTGTCTTTTTACTTAACCAAAAAATTAGTGGATTTTTCTTCCATGTGTTTGTCCAGTCACTTCATGAACCATCTAAACTTTTGTCATCCACAATTCCTGATACAAGGACTTCCACAACTTGATTAAAAGTTCTGTAGAGAGCAATGCATTTTGGTTCATTTTGAACCAGGGAGATACTGACAGGACAAGGAATATATAATCATATTGGATTCAAGACTGTGGGATCTGCTGGCCTCAGAGGAAGGCTTTTTTAGAAAGGCAATTCTAAATTGCTTGAAGAAAGAAAAGATGAAGTGAAATACTTTCTTTGCCCCAACCCCAGAGCTAGACAGTGGTGGTATGGTTCAGTGCTGGGATCTTGATTATACCAAAATGGGAGCATTCTCTTGCAGAATAGTATCCAAAAGTGGCCCCCAAAGTGGCCTACTAGAAAGCTTTGAATATGTAGCATGGTGGGCAAGATGTTGTAGAAGAAGTGTTTGTGGTTCCCTGAGTAACTTTCTCTTGGAAGCTCCCTTTTGGTCACATCTTGATGTGTACAGAGAAAGATCAGAAGGGATTACAGAGAAGATACAGGCTAAGAAAAGCAAGGGGCTGAAGTGCTGTCTCTTTCCAGTCCCCAGGAACCTCTGCACAGGTGAAAATATTGAAACTCTTGAACCGATTCTGTTGTCAATGCTTTTAATGAATCTCATTTTGCAGACACTGAGAGACTTCTGAAAAATGGTCCAGAAACACCTCTACTTCTCCCATCTCTAGAAAAGTAGCTGGAGGTGGTGTGTGATGCTCTGAGAAGGCACATGGCACCAAAGGAAGATGAAGCAATTCAAGAAATGCGTCAGAAACTACACTCTATGTGTACCTTGTTACTGCATAATGCTTAAACTGTTTGGTTTTCTTTTACTCCTGCTCAACTGCAAGAATGCATATCTCATATTCAAAACAAGCCCTCCTGACAACTTAAAGGTCAGACAGTCTTATAGCCTACACGGAAAGAGCAGAAACAGGAAAACAACCTCTGTGTCCTGCAAATGTGTCCAAGATCATTCCATTATCACACAAACTGCCCTTAAAGGAAGATGAACACCTGAAAAAACACTAGAATGAAAAATTATTGAACAGCACAATAAATATGCTGCATATTGTAAATGGGCTTTCAGATAAACACTCAAAGGAAAAAATAAAGGTACAAAAGAGAAAGAGTATATAGAAAAAGGCACATTAAGAACGGTACACAAAGAAACTAGGAAGAAAACCTGGAAGTCTAAGAAATAGCAGTGATGGTGCAAGACAAAGAACAGAACTGAAAAGTTAGTTCTGCCAATTTTGCTAAATTAACAGCCAGTTCCCTGGAAACTTTTTATCTCAGAGGAAACCAAAACTGTGGTGGGATGTTTGTGTTATTGTCTATAGATTGTGAATGTCATTATGCTGATAGAGAGCTTTACAACTTCAACACTGTAAATTGAGAACCCTGAGGAACTGTATGTCCAAGACAGAAAGCAGCGTGAGTTTGTGCCTAGCATCCAATTTTTAGTCACATGATGATGTAGCGATCTCATCTGTCCACACAGCCAGAACTCTCATCCAGAAAATCATTCTCTTCCATCCTTTCTCCTGGCCTTGACAAATACAGCCTTGTCAGCAATTCAGAACACTGCTGACAAGAATAATTTCTCCAGCCAAACATTCTGATAAGACACTCTACTCTATTTTATCTGTCTCTTTACCCTTTTTTGCTGACATAGGCTGCCTGCCTTCACCTCTAGAAGTCTTCTCTGACTATTCCACCCTACCTCTTTTCTTTCATCTTGCTGAAACATCAACCTCTGCTTAAGATACCCATTTCCCTCAGCCCTCTGACATTACTCAATGCCTTCAAGCTGTCTTTTTTTTCACTTAGGAAAAGCTGCCTATAAACATCTGTTACTTTATCTCATTATCTACCTTCAAATTCTTTGTTGCAGTGACTTTAGAAAACTGATAAACTAGACTACTGAAAACAATACTTACTGTAGTCACTCACTTTTAAATCTCTGTATCGATCTGCTGCTTATATTCCTTTAAACTGCAAGATCTCTTTGTCAAGGAATGTTGGTCTTGGGATATTCTTGTGATTTTTAATTAAGAATTGCTTAGAACTTGGGAAAATGTAAACAATGAACAAAACATGACAGTAACAAGGAGTGCTTGAAAACCCAAGTCTATGGTTCTCTTAATATCCAGCAATAGAAAATGATCTATAAGTGCTAAAGAGATATATGAATATCAAGTACCATCTGCTGTAAATCAAGTCGATGCTAGCTACAAAGCTTGCAGTAAGAAAATGCTCAAAATTTACCAGATGGGATGCCTGTAAACATTTGGGGAAATACAAGTAGAAATCCTCCCCCTAGCGGACTCAAAGGAGAAGTACAGAGTTGCAGCAAATAAGAGTAACAGACCTTTTTTTACAATTTGTTAATAATGAATGATTTTTTTTAAAATTATTTAACACCTAACCTACTGCAGTAGTTCTGAGCCATATCCAAGGACTGCAGCCCCACTGGGGCAGATTCTATACAATTACAGAATAAAAAGCTTCAATAAACAACTTAAAATTTAACAGAAATCATAGTGAAAAGAAGAGTAAGACAAAGGGAAAGGAAGAGTATAAAGAAACAGAATTTTTCACATACAAGATAGTGATTTGTATGCAGTAGTAAATTCTCGAGATTTTGAACACATGTTCAAAGTTTTAAGGAGGATTTCAAGAACAATTATATATATCTGTAGATGTTCTAAAGATAGTTTCTGCCAAACAAGAGGGGTAGAGACAAGAAAATATAAAAACTTGTTAGAAATCCAAGAGGAAGGTATTATAGGCTCCTCTATGGACTGATGAAAGCCAGCTGCTCGTTTCTTGCAATGGACATTGTTGGTGAGCTGGACAGAAGTAATGATGAGTTTTGGAGGGGAAGACAAGCAGCTGGTTTATGATGTAATAGAAAAGTGAGAATTAGAGGACTGGTGCAAAAAACAAGTGGACATAAAGGAAACCACTCTACTGTTTTCATGCTTTGCCTGAACGGATGTAAACAAAATGGTTTTCAGTTTCCACATCCAGAATTACAAAGGCTAACACATTGTAAGATTTAGTTTAAAATTTCATCACTGTCATAGGAAAACTTGTATCTTTGAGGTTTTGTCCAGCTTGAAACTTTTGTCCAGTTTAATTTTCTGGAGAGCAAACAGTTAAAGTAGTGTTTGGATTTTGGTTACTGAGATCTCCAGATGGTTGTGCTTTCTGGTCAGTCACAGTCTCTTTCTCTCCTCCCTCGTCCACTCACACACGTGATTACAAAGCCCATTCCCTCTCTCTTCAACCTTCTGTTCATAATTTTGGGTTAACTTCAGCCCCTTCCCTATTCCAATTTTCCATGCTGCAGCTGCTGTTTCCTCTGTTAATTTTTGCCTTCTGAGCATAGCTAGAAATTATAACCTGTGGTCCAGATGAAGGGAGGCACAGCTGCAAATCCTACAGTCTGGAACAAGAGAAAGGCTGGACTTGATTAAAATGTGATCCAGGGTTTGGAGTGGAGGAAGCAAAGCTGAAATTATAAGTGGTGGTTTAGCTCAATAGATCTTAAAGAAGAGTGGCAGGCAAGAAAACCCTGTGTTTACTGAATAAAATGAAATCCTAGAAGAGAGTCAAGTTACACATAGAGTTGCAAGGTAATCCAAATTAAAGGAAAGTGCAGAGCCTTAATCAAATGTACTTAATTCAGGAACAATATCTGCTTGTAATCACTGGCCAGTAAAAAAATGTTTGGTCAGTACTTTCCACCTGAACAGGCAAAATCTGTACATTTCAAACAGTTAAACATGTTGTGCCCTGTCATACTGGCTATACAGGGAAGCATGGAATGTGTTCAGCCCTCAGTCCTTCTCCTCACAGGAGGCTAATCAGTTCATAGAATTTTTTTTTTTTTTTCCAACTGATGAAGCTGGAAGCACCAAGGGTATAATTTCTTGTACACAAGGTGACATAGTGACTGGAGGACAGGAGGAATGACATATCAGCTATGGGAGAGGCAAAGCAGCAGGCACTAGGCTGAAATGGAGAAATCTGCTTTCAGCTGAGCTCCTGAGTGCACTGTAAACACTATATGGCAAAGACAACAGCTGCAGAGGCAAAGCCAATCAGGTATGCATGGCACATAGGATCCCAAGTAGGAGAACTGTGGTACTTGAAAACTCCTTAACACTCCTTAGCAACATCTTTTGGGCCTTTTTCTTATCTTGCTTTGCACTGACCTTAGCAAGCAGGTACTCTTTTGTACTTTGTCACCATTAAAATACAGTTTGAACATTTTTTATTAGTGAAATTACTGGTAGTTTCTTCCCAATAACAAAAAGTTTCTTCCTTTGTTCAGACACATTTAGTCTGAGCACTCACAAATCTTTCTATTTTTCCCCTGTACCTCCAGGCTGCTACTAAATCTGAGTTTTCTGTATCTGCAATAGAGAATGGCAGCTGTGATAACACCAGACTGGGGGCAGTTGATGCACTGGAGGGCAAGGCTGCTATTCAGGACGTAAACAGGCTGGAAAAATGGGTGGACCGGAAAGTCAGGGAGTTCAATGAAGGTGACTGCAAAGTGTTGTAGCTGGGATGGCATAACCCCATGCAATGGTACAGGCAATTACTGTCTAGCCAGAAAACAGCTTCCCAGAAAAAGACCAGGGGTTCCTGGTGGACAAGGTAATAAGTTTCAGCAGTGTGCCCTTGCAGCAATGAAGGCCAACCACATACTGGGCTCTATTAACAAAAATGTTCTCAGTGGACTAAGGTAAGTAATTTTCCCTGTCTTGAGAATCCTATGATCAGTTTGGGGCTTCTCAGTGCAAGAAATACACTGACATACTGGAGTGAGTCCAGAGAACGGCCACAAAGATAAGGCTAAGAAAAGTGGGGGTTTTATCCATAAGAAGAGAATGCTAAGTAGAGATCTTATTGCTGTCTGCAGCTATCTAATAGGAAGGTGTAGAGAAGATGGAGTGAGACCCTTAGCAGAGTTGCACAGATATAGGACAACTGGCAAGAATAGAAATTGGAACATGTTAAATTCTGACTGGATGTACACCAAAAAAAATTCCTGTGAGGGTGGTCGAACATTGGAACAGGTTGCACAGAGAGGCTGTAGAAACTGCATCCATGGAGAGATTCAAACCCAACTGGATATTCCCTGAGCAACCTGCTGTAGCAGGAGGCTGGACTAGAGATCTCAGAAAGTCCCTTCCAACCTATGCAACTCTCTAAGTCTGCATGTTGTCCTATCACTCGCTATTACAGAACAGGGAATGCATTTTAAAATTAATTCAGGTTTTCATAATTAGGATAAGCCCATGATACTACAATGCAAATTTATAAGAAAACCAGAAGGTAAGCAAATAAATGCAGGAGAGAGAGGCAAACCCATCTACAAGGTTATGTATAAGGAAAGGGGATAGGCTAAATATTTTGTTCTGTTTTCTGATTTGAAAACTGGGCATAGTATGAAGCTATTAGGGATGAAGTTCACAGATAAACAACTTAGATTTTCATGTAATAAAGAGTTGAACTGTGGAAATCCTTATGAAGAGTTGCTGTAGATAACAAAAGTTTCGATAAGCTGAAGGGCACACTAGGCAAGTTCATGGAAGAGAAATCCATTTCATGTTATTAACTGAATAGAACCCACATCCTGCCCAGAAAGGCCTGCAGCTGAAAATGGCTGGCAGATGAAAAAGTCTTAAGTAGGCTTATCATATACACTTATGCTGTTCTTAAAGACCTGCTTATGGAGAAAAACACAGTCAGAACCAAAATACTGTGCTTGATGAACCATTGGCCTCTCCCCAACAACTGTTCTGAGGGAGGGAGAGAGAGAAAACAGCACTCAGCCAATTAACAGTCAGAAGACATGATAACATGCAAGAGGGGAAAGCTAGCGGAAAAGAATTTCTGAAGTGGAAATTGTACATAGATTTGAAGATGAGCAATCTGAGTTTTAACTTCATGTAAAGTGGAAAAAAAGAGAGTGGGCAATTGCATTCAACAATATGTTCAGGAACAAAAGGAAAAACCTTGATTGAACAATAGGAATGGACTTGTTTAACAACGGTATTCTGCATGTTACAGCAGAGGGAAAAATGGGCAGACCAAAAGAAAACAGTTCACAATACATAACTGAAAACATCAGAATAGCATAAATTTTGCTTGTGAGATCAGAAAGTGAGAGCAGGGTATTTAGAAACATGCTTTAAAGAAAGTGGAGAATTCTGAGACTGCAGTTTTGACAAAATATTTGACCACAATATTGCAAGACTGAAAGACTAGATATGCTGAAGTACCAGGGCAGAAAGAAAAAGGAAGATAAGTATGTACAGATTTTTGGAAAACCACAATGAATTGATGAAAATTTATAATGATGACCCCCCAACACGAGTTATTGCAAATTCCATTTCTTACAAAGTTGCTGGTTTTCAGTCATCGTCAATTCTTAATGGATTGAGAGTAGACTGAAAAATTACTCTGGACCTGAACATATATGAAGATATTCCAAGTGAGAAAACACTACTGGCTCTGCTTGCATAAAATATGCTTGTTGGGCTAAAAAATAACAATAATGCAATTATTCTTGAGGAAACAAAGAGGCTTTTAGAGACTTCTGATGACTGTGTTATATTGTTTTCAAAACACCACTTGAACATAAAGATTTTTAAAAATCTGTTTTCCCCTCCCATAATTGCCATCCTAGAGAGCACTGCACAGCAGGAGAGAAGCCTGACCTTTGAAAACATTTATAAAGGACTGCATTAAAAATACAGAATTATAATTTAAAAGTCTTCTGAATGCACTTCCTACAACATTGCCTCAGATTCTTATGTACTTCCTGTCTTCAACTGCAGTAAGTGTATGGTAATGCAAATCCCATTATCTTGTAAAGGACCAAGATATTCAGCTCGTTTTGGCTCAGGCTAAAATTACAAAAATCCTATTTCTTGCTTCTATTAATGGGATACGTAATATAGTAAAAATTCTTTCCTACTCTTTATCAAGAAATTCCAAGGTTTTGATACTTAAAAGAAACAACAGATCAGTAAGAGAAATCATTCTCTTTGCATACTACAAAGACTGCTTTTCACAAATACCTTATTATTTTTTAAAATAAAATTTGGATCATTCAAAAGACTTCTAAATAAATCTAGCAAGGTTGTCTTTATTGGATCTGAAAAATTGTGCAGAAATAAGGGAAGTGCCTTTATAGTGTTAAACATGTCTTAAGAAATCCTTTTATTAGTACCAATGAAACAACTTTTAAAGTTCTCACTAATTTTTAAAAAAACACCAAACTGCTATCATTAAAACATCTATGAAACTGATCCAGAGAAGCCCCCTTCCATATCTTTGACAGTGTAATTTCTGTAGGTTCTTCATCGGTAATTAGGTAAGTAACCCGTACCTGATGCATCTCTTTTCTTTACCAGCACCAGGAAATAAAATTAGACTTTTTCAGCAATCACTGTAAAAATTTGTCTCTCTGACACTCTGTTCTGTAATTAAATTTCTTTTTCAAAGGCTTATTTTTATTGTAAAATGAATCTATCATTCAAATATGTATTTCCACAGCAATAAATAAAATCCTGAAGACTGAGTGATGTCCCGCACATGGAAGTATGGATTAAAAACAACAGTGGTCTAAAGTTCTGCAGTCAAAACACGCAAGCTATAGAACTGACAAGCAGTGCTGAACATGAAAGCAAATTTGAGAGCATTTCTTTAGCTACGTCACAATCCTGTAAGCTTTCATTTTTCCTGAAACTCTACAGATTGTGACCACATGTATAAAATGAAAATAGCATGCATTATCTTCACATATAATCCCATGCTGTATTAATAAAAAAATAAAAAATTCAGAGACGTTGGCTGCTGCATTTTCCTCAACCATCCGGTGTCATCATCTTCGTACTTGCTCCAGCTTAAGGAAAAAAAAAGGCAACAGCATTTACTCCTGTTTAACAGAAGAGGGGGCCCTCTACCTTAAAAAAGATCAGTTTTATGCATTGACAAAGTTGAATGTAACGTCTTTCATATTACTAGTCAAACAGAAAAAGTGAAAAGACAATTGCAAATGTA
The DNA here is from genome assembly GCF_947461875.1 of Haliaeetus albicilla. Classification (NCBI taxonomy): domain Eukaryota; kingdom Metazoa; phylum Chordata; class Aves; order Accipitriformes; family Accipitridae; genus Haliaeetus; species Haliaeetus albicilla. The sequence continues at coordinate 8,626,960 of NC_091516.1, forward strand.
TTATGGAAGAAAGTTGCTGTGCATTGAAAACATTTTAAATCCTAACTTGAAAAATGAAAGAGTTCTGATTTAGTGTGAAAACCCATCCTAATTTTACCTAAACTGTTTACATTTTATAAAAACAGGTGCAGAAAGACAATAAAAGAACAACAAAAAGGAGGAAAGCCTATTACAGCATACAGCTACCCCTGTCTACCCAGGATAAGAGATAAGTGTGAGTTTTCCATCCAGTGAAGAGCATAGAAATAGAAATTGTATGGAGGTTATCAGTGTGGTCTGAGAAAGCTACATGTGGGAAACGTGTGCTCTGAGGAGGCAGGAGCTTCATCAGGACAAATATTTGTGTTGGATGGCAGTACAAAGAGAAAGACATGATTCAGAAGGCAATGGAATATGCTAACACGGGGGAAATGCTTCAAAAAAATTGTTTTGATGGATGATTTTTATTTCTACTTCCTAAAGCTAACTTTAAAACAACAACAAAAAGGCACAGCCCCAACTGCAGCTTCGGGATATGTTTTGGAATGTGTTTTACAACAGACTCACATTCCTTCTCACCACTATTTTTTCTGAATATAAGAACAACAAGGAATTACAATATTTTTTTTGTTTCTTAAGTGATGAAATGCAATTTAAAAAATATTAAATACTGCCTTGAAGTTATGATGTTGTATTACAGATGACAGCCAAAGCTTAGCAAAACCTTAGGAAGTCTTTTGATTGATTCGTTCAGCTTTGGATCATACTTTTATTAAGTTGGCTCATGAACATTAAAAGTAGATAAAACCACAACTCCATATTCTTTAAATGAGCTCCATGGCACTGTAATGATCAAATCAGCTGACCATCCGCTCCCACCAAGGATTCATAGAAATCTTTCTTTCCACTTCTTCCCACTGAATATGTAGTTACCATTCCACAAAGAAAACATTGTAATTTCTCATTTTGCTTTTTTTCCCCTTTAATTACACATACTGAGGTAACAGTCTTTTTATTTCTCTATCATAATAAGTAGTTTCTAACGTTCTGTTAGCTGATCTGTTTCATTCACCATATATTTAGGCTAATCCTATAAAAATAAACACAAGAAAATAAGCCTACACATGCCTGCAAACTATTACCAAAAAAAAAAAAAGTATTAGCTGAAGTATGATTTAAATACTAAAATGGTAAAAAAATAGTTTCCTTGTTTGGGGTTTAAGATTTCCAAACTTTAACCTTATTATTAAAACATAAAAAATAAACCCCCCTTCTTTTGAATTGCATATAGTTACCCTAATAATAATGTTTGCCTATTTTTGCTAAGTTAGTCAAGTTTCTTTGTCATCAAAATTTTAAAAAAAAATTACAATGGCATGCATTTTATAATAATGGAATCTCTCTAGAGCTTTTTTGGGGAGGGCAGAAGATTCTTAGAAAGAGTATTTAACAATGTTCAAGTTATTTCAGAAAAGTGCCTCAAAAGCTCCAATGAAGCATTAAAAACAGGTTACAACAAACAATGGTAAGGTATATTAAAAATACACCAAAAAGGGGGTTTAATATAATATTAAGCAACTTTTTATCTTAGGAAATCAATAAGGGTAACACGTTAATGAGTATGATCACTTGTGAAAGATCACAGTTAAAATGTAAAAGACAAATTTTGTGCATATAAAAAACTATTTTGCCTCACAATGCTTTCAAAAAAATATTCTTGAATATCTGTTTATTCTTTTTTATTTTATAATACACAACAACCTCTTTCTGGGTTGCTGCTCAAAGTTATAACTGTTCAATCTATGACGTTTACACATGACTTTCTCCAGTTCTCACTCTGGAATACAGTGTCCCCCACTACAGCAGTTAAAATGCCACATTTCCAAACCAGCCCCACCAGTTAATTTTCAAAACTGAAACCAAATGAATTACAAAGTTATTTGGGATTTAGGCACACCATTAGAGATTAACTAATCAGTTATCAACACAGTTAAAACTATACAAACTACAAAATTAATTTTACAAACAAAGCTCCATAGGTAAATACATATACATGTGTGCACAATGTGGTTAGGGAGTTGAAAGGAGATTTGGAAGAGGTTTGTTCACACCACCTCAAGCTCTCAGAATATGAAACAACAAGATCTTATGAAAGCAATTAATTTTTTATATGGGCATCTATTAGACGTTCCTTACAGAATGTAATAAACATTTTTACAGAAATGAAAAAAAAACCAAAACATTAAACCCCCCCCCAAAACTAATTGCTTTGGAAGTATAAAATATATTGTTTGCTGTAGCCTTGCCACAAGGGCTAAAACAAATGAACTGGAGAAAAAAGAAGTAGGAGGAGATATTCAACAGCCAAATGCCAGAATGATTGCATTAAAATAATAATTTAAAAAAAAAAACAAAACAACCGAACACAAAAAAAAAAAACAACCAGGGAACTGAACTTTTTTATAAGCTATAGAAGTCAACTGTTAAGCAGGATATTATCTGTTATAGATACTCAGAACAGAATATTTCAAAGTCTCCGCATTGTGGGAACTTGGATTTTTCTGTGCTGTAATTAGCTCCAGACAAAATTCTTCCCTAGAACCAAGTGCTGGCAAAACAGAAAAAATTACACAAAACTCGGATGCTCAGAATGCTACTCCACTACAGATTAAGCTGATCATATTCTGAAATTGGATCTCCTCACTCCTTAAGCCATGTATTTTTACCTTTTCCTTTGAATCAGCCCTATCACCTGTGTGGTAAGTCAGGTAAGAAAGCTAAATCAGTCGACATTATTCCCACCAAAACATCCACAGAATCCCAATTAGTATACAGGTGCCTTAAGTACATAAGTTAGTTTATTCTATAGCATCTGGAGTAAAGGAGGCAGCTGGAAGGTAGATTTATTAAAGCTGCTCTGAAACGACAAGGGAAGTTCAGGAAGGTCTGTGGCTGTAGTTAAACAGGTTTCCCTCCCTGCAACCTTAAGCTTAAAACAAAAAAATTTTCCTAACATGAATATAGTCTTAAACTTCTACAACTCGGTATTTTTGAACAGCTCTATACCTTCTTTTGTCAGTTATGAAAACTTGCATTTTTAGGTTTTATTCTTGGAATATTTTCTATAAATGAAACTTTGCATTTTGATCTGAAGAATGGTTTTATTAATAAAAGTTTAAACAAATCCTTTAAAGAAAACTTTTTCAATCAACATTATCAGAAATAGACCTTTGGCTAGAAAAAAGGGTGTCACCTAAAAAGATTTAATATTACTCCAGCAAAAATTCCTGATTATTTTGAGGCTGATAATATTAATTTCCTAAGGAAATTAAGCTTTATAATAATGTGTTATTTTCATAACAATTTGGAAGAAATTGACCAATTCAAAGGAAGAAACTGTAAAGATAAAGTCAAAGCAACACTATTTCTTGATTATAAATTCTGCAAGACACCTATGTAAAGGAGAAAAACTATGTTTGCAGCTCCACTAAGCAGGCTTAGTGTGAACTTTACATCCAAAGAATACACATAGAATATTTATAAGTCCCAACTTCATTTAAAAGATTCATTTTGAGAACATACCGCTTCAGACACTAACGTCAATCAACCGCAAGACACCAATCTGCAGCTAAGCAGGCTCTCTTACTTCTACTGTTCATTAAACTTATTTTTCAAGGCTAGAAAAGACTAGTCTGTGGTGTTAATAAGATATGCAGTCAGGGCCATGGCTACTCTACTTTCACCATTGGCCCACATTAAAATTATATCAGTATTTATTTCTTTGAATGAAATTGAAGATTTAATAACAATACACTGCTTGCTAAATTTGCATATACTGTAAACCAACATGAACATCTGTAGTAGACGTTGCAGACGGTTCAGATGTGGGATCACAGACCTGATTTTTGGAAGTCAGGTTTAGATCAGTCTGAATGGTTATCCTGAACTGAGATACTTATCCTAACAGAAATATTCCCACAGTGTAAAAATTGTACAGTACAGCAGTTGGATTACAAAATGTTGATTAAGAACCTAAACCTTAAAATCTCAGGTGCTTTTTAAAGAAATGCTTAAATCTTATCAGATCTCTGTATAGAGGATTATAAATTTTTTTTATGCTGCCAATATTCTAGGAAAGTGATGGACTGCATTCTCTTTTGGCTTTACCAGGTGTTCTCTAGTTGTAAATTCAGGGATTGATCAGAAGTTATATTAAACGCAATAGTTTATTGGTTAAATATTCCTTCTAAAGAGTTACATTGGGGGCCAATTATCTACTTTCTAAAGTAATAGTATTCTCCTGTCATTGTTGTTATAATTCCTGATCCAATTTAGAAGTATGTTCTCTGTTCTCCACTATTGCTTTTTCAGGAGAATTTCTAAACTTCACGCTCTTTGCTGGCCTCAAAGGGAATCACACAAAGCACTTCATAGGCTGTTTCTTCTTTAAGTGCCTGTATGAATGAGAAAACTGCTCTATGTACCTTGTAACTTAAAACATCTTTAAACACAGAAACTAATAGCAGAATATGGTAAGAACAGTTTATTGATAGAAGATACAGGTGCTGTCTTGTTGCTCAATTTGCTATAGTATGATACTGAGCTTGGACCTGCTTCTGTTTATTTGACTGCAAATTATATTTGTGTCATTGAACAGTATTTGACCCATTTTACATAGAGAATAGGGATGTTTCACTTTCTTCATGATGAAACACTTGTCATTATTTTTTTTTAACTCTCAAGTTTCAAAAATTCCTGTTATTCTTTCATTTATTTTCTTTGTTTTCTACATGACATTAAATAACAGTTTCCTTGAGGAAACTGGTGTTTCCACACATGATTATACACATGTGGCTTTTTATGACAAATAATAAGAAATATTTTCAGCATATTCAGTGTAACAGGTATTCAGCATAACAAGTATTCAGCCCACATATGCAAAATAATTCTATGCCCAATATTCCCATTGTTCTCAAGGTTGTCCCTCAATGTTGAATAGATGTGAAAACAGATAATTCAGCTGTGTGCCTAAAGCAGACAAGATTTCTCTTGAAAAATCTGCCATCTGCCTCACACTACTGTGGCCATAATCTTCACCAGCTGTCTGCTGGCAAACTTTAAAATAGGAGTATAGATGAATGCAAAAATCATATTTTAGAGTTTAGTATATTTTAGAGAATATTCAGATATTTTAGAGATTCTTTAAATACTGAAAATTTTGAAAAGGTGTCCTCTTCAAAGAAGTGCCTTAAAGTAAATGATTAAATTCAGATCTGTTTAAAAACCCCAAGCCAAAACCATAATTATCATGAAGAGCCTTTATGCATAAGTTTAAGGAGAAAGAGAAAAATGAAGGAGTTTATCTAAGGGTCTGCTGACATTAGCAAGTAGTGAGGCCCAATAAGAACATACCCGAAGAGTGAAACAGCAGGTACAAGAGACCCAACATCCATGCTATTTGTTTCAGGAGCTTTACTTCAGTCTGCCTCTGTTCTGGTCTCAGAAAAAATCTTCGTTAGTGGTTGGAGTGCCAGAGAGCGTGCTCTAATATCTTCTGGTTTAGGTTTAGAATATGAGAGGATTTAAACTAATGTGTTCCAAGACACCTACTCAGTGTAAACCAAAATACTATAAGGGGTCTATCAGAAGCTTTTTAAAAGAACAGTCCTGATCTAATCTAGAATGTTTAAAGCAGACATACTATCTCTCTTGAAGCAGACACAGTGATAATATATAATAGCTCCAGTAACTGTCAACCACATTTTTTCTATACTTCATATGCTTACCTTCAGGTTACGTTTCTGAACTACATGCATTTTGTCACCCAAAGAAAACATGATGCTAGGCAAGAAGATTTTCTATGTTAATAACTGGCAAGAAAATTTTGTACGTCAGCATATCATGTTCATATTTTCTTCATACACAGACATACACAACTACCAAAAAAATGTAGTTCTATTATGACATGAGCTTTACTTCAAGGATGAGATACTTTGCTCATATAAATATAGATCAGCAATCTTTAAACTACTAAAATGTTAATACTGAGGCCAGGCATTCCTATTGCTCATATATGACTGTGTCCACAGATTGTACATCACTGCTCTGGCAAAATGATCACTAAAATGTCATAAAGGCAATAAACAATAGAAAGTGGGATAAACAAAAGTAAAATAATGCAATATTCTTCTGTCTCTCTTCCCATGACTTAACTGGGCAGCTGAAGCTCATATTCTTTTAAATAATGAGAAAAGATATTTAAAATTTGGCAGTATCTGCAAGTAATCACTTCCTTGTAAAGTGTTCCAAACTCATTTTTAAGTAAGCTGGAAGAAGAACTACTGTTAATGAAAGAATGAAATGTTGTAGTGCACAACATGATCCCATAAGATAAAAGTGTTTTAAATGGCAATAAACAGATTCTGGTGGAATGTGATGAGTGGTTTTGTCACAAGACATCTGTAAAGGTTCTACTTACGTATAGCAATGATAAATTATCATTTCAATTTGTTCTGTCAGGTTCCTGTCAAAAAATGGCAGGTTGAATACCAGGAGTTAGAATCAAAACTTAAGTGAAATTGATCCAACACAGAAAAGTAATAAGGACCCCCAAATTTTTCAGGACAACTGTATTGTCCCTAAACCACAAAACTTTCAGCATAAATACAGCAAAAATTACCAAATTGCATTTTTTTTCCCAGTTCAATATCTTTACCTCAATTCCACCAAAAATAATGCAAGCATACACTTTAAAGTAAAAAAGATTGTCCTTGGTAATGTTTCTTGATAATGTTTCTTTAATCATGAGCAATTACAGCATAGGGTTAACTGGATTACTATTATTACAGTATCAAAATATTACAGCTGAAAGTAAAGAAAATATTAAAATATTCTATAGCCAGTATGAAAAAATTTGTAGACTCACAACAAATACTATTCACTACAATTCTGCCTTTTTATCTTGCTTAAAGATTTTCATACCCCTTTATATTATCTGTAGTCTCAATTTCTAGATGTCTTGGATTTTACCATTTTAAAACCTGGTTTTAATTTTACTGTGTTCTAGATCACTCTGTAGGACCCTGCTAGTATTTAATCTTTATTTATGACTTCACTCTTTTCTTAATCTCATTTACAAACTATCTGCCCAAGCTTTATTTTTTTATCTCCAAACCCTATGTACACTAAGTCAATAATAAAGTGATGTGATGCCCTTCTAGAAACACCTGCACTGAAGATGCTGTACCAGAAACGACTTTTTGACATTACCAGTTAGGTCTTACTCAGTGCTACACTGATTCTTCCATAGTCTAAATTTACTAAATCAGAGCATCATACAGATCTAAATCAAACAGCTCAAGGAATTCTAAGAATAAAACAACACACTTTGGCAGCCATACTTATAATCTCATTTTAAAATAATATTAAACATATAAATACAGAAAGGAAAATAAAAATGGTGAATATGTATCATCAAGTGCCAATCAAGCTATACTGAATATCCCACAGAATAGAGTTAATAAAGCAATAACTCACATATGAGAATCTCCTCAAAGAGGTTAAATGATAGACAAAAGTTTGCAAGATAGCAATCTTCAAATGAAGACAAATAACTACCTGCAACTAAAATTCTATTTCATTTATATAGTGTAACATCACTATATAAATTCCATTCTAAAGTATCTCAAGCTCTAGTACTAAGATTTCTAAATTGTACTACAGTAAAAGCATTATTTTAAATTAACCTGAAGTACAAATTACAATTCTGTGTTATCATTCCCACCAGACAGAATTCTGGATTTAGAATATCCCTCCAATCTCTAGGGAAACATATGGACTTGAGTGCTCAAGGAAATATGAGTCATGCAATAGGTTGCCTTCTACAGAGCTGCACATACGAGTTTATAGTAAAAAAATATTAGAATCCCATATTCTATAGACTTCTGTAATTACAAATATATTGTACCATCACTCTTTCATAGACACTTAATGTTAAATTTTACAAATATGGTTTCACTGATGTTCCAGACAAAGTAACATTTTGAAGAAAACTATAAAAAGGCCTGTGCAAAAAAGCTGTATCTCATTTCACAGTTAAGTATTTTACAGTTTTATTTTATACCCTGCTATGGGATGTCTAGATGAAGATGTAAGATACAGAGCTTTCATTAGCTTTTCAAATTACCTAAGGTGGCAGAGCAGTACTTAAGCTAACCACCTATTTACAAAAGTAACCTCCGCTATAGCTGTATTCCTCTTAGTTGGAAAGCTAGAAAGCTTTTCAAAGAAGATTTACAGGATTTGTTTCATTTGGATAATGTGGTAAGTAATTTGATTTTACAAAAAGCAAAGCAATGAACAGTGTTCTTCTAAGTGAGGTACTTCCTGTCTGGTTTTCAGATAGCACACCCTCTCTCTGTACTGTTTAGAATACCTCACAGTATACATTACTGCATCCTTTGGCAAAACAATCAGTGAAACAGGGTAAGTAGTGAATTTCAGTGCAAACACGTAACTAGTTCTGCATAATTTTATAGAAAATGTGTTCTGTGATTAAAAAAAACAGAAAATGGAATGCACATTTGGATATCATAATATACTTCAGATTTTGGAAAGGGGCAACATCACTCTCTCTTAAAACCGTTCATCATCTCAGGAACTTTATCTTGTAATCAAGGTGACTTCAGATTACCCAGCTACAGTTAAATTTTTGGTCAATTCCTGATTAAGCAGCAAGAAAGTGGAAAGTGAGCAAGTTCAGGACTTACAGTCAAAAACCAAGGTACAACTCAGAAAACAAAACACATTCATAGATTGTAAAACTGGCCATTCACCTGCATTTTTAAAGGAGTTTTGTGGTGGAAAAACACTGAAGAATAAATTATCAACACCATATTCAAATAGGACTGGGACTTAAAGTTTCATTTGAGGTATGCATAGAGCCATATATAAATTGAATAATAGCTAGCTTGACAGGACCTGTGCTTGATAACCATTCCCTGAGTAGAACTCTTTTATAGTCTCTAAGGCAAAACTGAAAACACAGAACTGATGCATGTTCCAGTTTTCTCGTTACTTGTAGGAATTCATGCTGTAGGTTTAAAAAGTAAGACTTCCCTCTTTCTTGCTCATTGTTTTGTATGCCAAATGATCAAAGCAGGGAATAGAGAAAATCCCAGTATTTCCCCAAATTACAAGAAATTCATTTTACAGCTGTATTTATCAAACTGGGATATTTATAATGTAATTTCAAGAACAAATTATATATATGGTTTTAAAATTGAGCCCTACAGAAAAAAATTGTTTTCACTAGAATTCCCACCTGTTGAAAATATAGAACTTTTATGTCTGTTAAACCTAGTGCTCTATAAAGTGTCTGCTGATTTACTTTATTTCAGTTATCTTACTGTGTTTTCATGTGCATACTTAATCTCAATTTTAATCAAGGTCTCACAATGATAATTAATGTACGTTGCTTAGTCTCAAGGTATTTCACATTTAATCTATTGAGTATTACTGACTCTACACTTTTCATTAAGTTCTATGCATAGAGACAGTAGAATGTCCCTGTTTCATACACAGACAATGAAAGCTGTGCAATGAGCCTTAGTATTAACACAGAATAAGTATTTGTACATACATTTATCTTATTTTTAGAACCTCGCTGTTGCTGGTCTTCTTATCTATTTCCAGTCAACCACCAGAATCACATATGCACATGAATATTCCAATAATATGTATACATATATCAATATTATATATTCACAGAAACATCAAATAATAATAACAGATGGATAAGATACATTCCAAAGTTTCCTGCCAAACCTATCTACCCAAATACTATATATTTCAAGATTCACCATATTGAAAATTATCTCAAAAGATAACTGCCAAACAGCCCAAAGTTCTGATCTAATTTTTTTTTTCATTTGAATGAATACAGTGCTTCTGAAGGTGAAGTGGTATTTATGTGCTGAACAAAGTCTGTATGAATAGTACCATATAGAATTACCACTAGGTATCCAAAGCCTAAATATCCGTTATTTAGCCATTGCATAAAACTGTAGTAACTAATTCTAGAAGTTAACATACAAGGTTTATAATGCATGAACTCCCCCAAAGTAGCTCCTTGTTTTCAACCCTAACCTCATAGAAAATGTGAAGTATCTTGTTCCTCAGCTGCATTTATTCTTCAATTAGAGTTCAAAATTATAATCTCCTCAGTGAGAAATTATTCTGTCTTCTACAAGAAACTAAATTTCTACACAAGACTAAAATCTTATTTTGTGTGACCTTCCATTTTAGCTGCCATCCTTGTGCAAGTAAATTTTTATATCTTCAGAATGGGAGTTTTGTGAGAGCTTTATTAATAATTGAAGTACTTCGCATGCTATAGCCCCTACATTGTGTGCTAGAAAAGTCTAGGTTTGTAATCCCACTTCAGGCTACAACAATGTAAATGTGCTATTCACACAGCCAAGTGTGGGGAATTACATTTTTTACTATATCAATATTGTGAAAATTCACTTTCATTTCCCTAATGCTTTTGTATTTCCTCCCAGAAGCTTTCTTATTTTCAGCCATGATCCTTGTAAATGATGGATCTATCACCACTTTTGTAGAAGTTGAAAGGGTCTACTATGCAGTAGAACATACTCTAACCTCTCACTTCACATTACAACTTAACATACATGTTCAGACTTTTTGGAGTGCATCCCTCTGCATAAATTCAAGCCTATTTTCTCACTGTCGTAAAGCAAGTAGTTGAAATATATTTTACGTCTTTCTAAAGTCTGAGTTTTCATATATTTGTATCAAAAACAGTTAAATAACTAATGACACCTTCTTAACCATTTATCTTGATTTTTGTTATTCTTTAACTAAACTCTCTGTGCTACAATAATAAAAATTTCCATGTAAACTATTTGGCTTGTGGTTTCAAAAGCTGGCTGTTGCTTAGCTTCCATAGGCTTCCTAGAAAATCACAGTCCTAGTAGTAAGTAAACACATGCAGACATACAAATAAGACACTTCTGTTTACACACTTATGACTAGCTTATATCTTTTTAATCAACTTCTTATCATATAGTTTTATCATATTGCCATCCTCTTGTTACAACAGACTTCTAGCAACTGGTATGAAATTTTATTAGCCTACGTGTAAAGCATACCAACTTGTCAGTTATATTTTTCCTCCTTTGATTTAAATATATATTTATATATATATATTCATCTCTGACTGCCTGAAACAGATTTTGAATTATAGCTACCTACAGTTTCAGGCAGAACCTACTCACTCTTAATAGATACATCATATTTCTTAATAGCTTATTGAAAAAATTATAGCAGATATGAGCCTAGAAAATTAGTGGGATTACCTTTGAAAAAAGCAGGCGAATACACTTTTTTTCATAAAATAGAGAATTGACCAAAAAATATGTGTAGAGAGCTAAAGTCATCACTGGGATCTGATCAGAAAATATTTGAAAGCCTGTACATTGCAATTTGCACTCAATTTGTTACATTATTGTAAATCAAAATACCTTAGCTATACCATGGGATCAAGTTACATCCATGTGAATGATTACTGAACTGTCTTATTTCAAGTACTGTGATCCATGCTTTTCAGTCATTTTTATAATTATGTTCTGTTAAGGATGAATGGGAAAATATCACTGAGAGCAGAGAGCAGTGCAAAGCAAAAATTTTTAAAAGGAAGCACAGAAACAAACCCCTTTATTACGGTTCCATAAATACCTCTCAAAGTACTCCTTGGATAAATCAAGTTCATTAACTTCCTGTGATTACTAGGACATTAATGTTAGCAAACAAGCAGCCATGGCCTAAAAGAGATTGTTTTCATGAAATAACAAGAGAATTTGCCATAATGTAATAAAATGCATTAATGTAGGAGTCTCATTCTCAAACAGTTGAGTGAGATAGTTGAGCACAATCACCCACATGTTGCTGAAAGAACAGACCTTCGCGGCACAATGAACACAAGAGTTTCAGCAGAATACTGCACGTGCTATGAGAAAATCTGGAGCTATCTTTTTCTGTTACTAATAGGCACAAACCAGACATGCTAGGAGACATCCTTCAGGGCTTTTTTTCATATTTCACTTACAAATGGATAGCAGGTTAAGTACCATTTCATATTTATCTAAAATCACATTACAACATTCCTACTGAAATACCTTTAGAAAATATAAATATTTAGAAAAATCTATAGGAAATGAAGACTTCAAGTACTAGAGTAACATATATATGATCTTGTACCTATAGAATTCCCAAAATAAGGTCAGATGATGCACAACTCCTCTATACATGTTGAGGTTAGATGGAGCAAGGAACTGAACAATGGTAACTGCCTAAGAGTATGAGTACATTTGTAACTGATACTTGTTCAGGGATGTTCTATGCAATGTAGTAAGTGCACACTGGAAAGCAAAACCCATTTTTCAGATTTTAGATGCAACTTTTCCTATCCATCTGCAAAGATAGCACTGATATCCACAATCTTATTATATCTCCTTTATTCACCTAGAATGCTGCTGCAAAGAAAATTACCTAATCAATTTCTTCAACACCTCTGTCTCCCTTGGTGCATTCCCCTGCTGTCTTTTTCTCCTTTCTATAGCATCAAATACAAGCTGCTCCTTTCACCTTCAGGTTGTTCATTAGTTATCCCCACCTTACTTATATCTTATTTCCTCTATGACAACTCCCACTTCCAAATCAGTTCACAGTGCCAACCCTCAATTAGCACTTGTCAAATTTTCAAACAAGCTGAAAATGTTCTCTTCTTATTGCTAGGGAGAAATCCACCAGAAAGTGGTTTGCAAAACTAAACCATCACTCTCTTTTAAACTCCATTGGAGTGGCTGCTTTCCCATGATATTTGGAAAAATATTGATAATATTCTCTACATGGACATGACTTAAAGTTATCAAGCCTGACCAGTCAAACAGTTCAGCATGGGATCAATTACTGTTGATTTAATTGCAAACCATACACCCTGCCATACATTAAGTGTATTCAGATGACAGGTAATACCCAGTGTTAGCATCTCACATAAAATTATCCTTCAGTATCAAAAGTAACAGCTGACATTTTATGATGAAAAAACAGAAACAGAAAAAATATTAAAGTATTTTAAAACAAAAACCACTTTAAATTAGCATCTGCACCACTTGTAGCGCATGCGAATTTCACTGGTGTTAAATTTTAATATTTTCCCAAAGGTCCATTAAGTTCCTTCTAAGTAATGGAAAAAAAAGGCGATTTTATCTGACTCCACCACCTTCCTTCCAATTAGATGCCCTTCTGCCTGCCCCAAGAGAGAGAAGTGCTGACAGATCATACAGAAATAAATAAAACTCAGAAGCATTTACAAAATCTGTGGAAGGAGAAATGGAAGTTCATATAATTTAAAAGCTGCATAGTGCAGGTACAGTGCTTAAGGAATAACTTGGAAATATGCTTCCCTTCTGAGAATGAACATAATCAGAAGGTGCTGTTTTTTCAGTATCAACACTTATTAGTGTTTTACAACTACACTGCCTTATGTAAATGCTAAAACACTGGTTTCTTGTGCTGATCCAATATTCCAAGATACTCCAGCTGAGATGCTTGTCTCCACAGTTTTAAGTGAGCAAGAAGCTTCTGATATGGAAGGAAATCTTTTTAGGATACTTCAGAATTCTGATCTAGGTTAATCTGCCCATAACTACTGTCTCTTTTCCTTGCATCTGCAATCTCCTATCATATACCTAAATTTTAGGATCTTTTGAATTATTGCTGGATGGTTTGATCTTTGGAATGAGTCATCAGGTTATCAGGCCCAGTCAGCATGGGTTTATGAAAGGCAAGTCTGGCTTAACCAATCTGATCTCCTTCTATGACCAGGTGACCCACTAGGTAGATGAGGGAAAGGCTGTGGATGTTGTCTACCTGGACTTTAGTAAAGCCTTTAATACCATTTCCCACAGCATTCTCCTGGAGAACCTGGCTGCTCATGGCTTGGACGGGTGTGCTCTTTGCTGGATATAAACTGGCTGTGTGGCCAGGCCCAAAGAGAGGTGGTGAATGGAGTCAAATCCAGTTGGCAGCTGGTCGCAAGTGGTGTTCCCAAGGGCCCAATATTGGGGCCAGTTCTGTTTAATATCTTTATCAGTGATCTGGATGAGGGGATCAAGTGTCGCCTCAGCTAAGTTTGCAGACAACACCAAGTTGGGCAGAAGGGTTGATCTCTTGAGGGTAGGAAGGCTCTACAGAGGGATCTGGACAGGCTGGATCGATGGGCCGAGGCGAATTGTGTGAGGTTCAACAAGGCCAAGTGCCGGGTCCTGCACTTGGGTCACAACAACCCCATGCAGCGCTACAGGCTGGGGGAAGAGTGGCTGGAAAGCTGCCCGGCAGAGAAAGACCTGGGGGTGCTGGTTGACAGCCAGCTGAATATGAGCCAGCAGTGTGCCCAGGTGGCCAAGAAGGCCAACGGCATCCTGGCCTGCATCAGAAATAGTGTGGCCAGCAGGAGCAGGGAGGTGATTGTTCCCCTGTACTGGTGAGGCCGCACCTCAAGTACTGTGTTCAGTTTGGGGCCCTCACTATGGGAAAGACATTGGGGTGCTGGAGCATGTTCAGAGAAGAGCAACGAAGCTGGTGAACGGTCTAGTGAATAAGTCTTACGAGGAGTGGCTGAGGGAACTGGGGTTGTTTAGCCTGGAGAAGAGGAGGCTGAGGAGAGACCTTATTGCTCTCTACAACTACCTGAAGGGGGGTTGTAGTGAGGTGGGTGCTGGTCTCTGCTATCAAGTAACAAGCGATAGAACAAGAGGAAATAGCCTCAAGTTATGCCAGGGGAGGTTTAGACCGGATATCAGGAAAAATTTCTTCACTGAAAGGGTTGTCAGGCATTGGAACAGGCTGCCCAGGGAAGTGGTGGAGTCACCATCCCTGGAGGTATTTGAAAGACATGTAGATGTGGCACTTAGGGATGTAGTTTAGTGGTGGACTTGGCAGTGTTACGTTAATGGTTGGCCTCGATGATCTTAAAGGTGTTTTCCAACCTAAATGATTTTATGGTTCTATAATAAAAACACAACACTATAAATTCTCTGGATTTGATTCAGTTCCCTCCAAAACCACCAAAATAACTTTACCACTGCATTGGATTTTTATGTGGATTTCAGCAATTACTCAGAAAGCAGTTATTTTACCTAGTTTTCAGAAAACTTTTTTTTTTTTTTTCCAGATTAGAACAGCATTATAAATATGAAATTAACTTCTTAAAAATAAATAACATAAAATAACATTTAGGAAGCTTAATGTTGAAGAATCAAATTTAATACTATATAAATGACAAAAAGACACGTTGAGTATGTGGAGTGTGGTATAATCACAGGTGAAATTAAATCTCAAAGATCCAGCTGGAAATTAAGTATTGTGAAAGTAACATATTCCTTTTTCTCTGCTAACATCCTTAGTGTTAATATGATCCATGTCATAAACTAAAATAGCTATGTAAGTCCCAGAACAAAGTCATTTCTTAGAAGCAAGGAAACTGGTGTACATTTAATACATGATCAGTAAATCATCATTATTACCTAGAATGATAGATAGGAAAGCAGAATTTAACACTTCCAAACTATTCAAGATCCATCAGCTGCAATTTATAAAGTCTGCTCAAATGGTGTACTTTTACGTGTACATCATGATAAGAACCTTGAAAACAGAAGAGTAACACTACTTTAGTCTGTCTTTAAACATCTTTTTTCATGCTGAGGAATACATATTCACATACATATTTGATATTCTTATTGGGTTTTCACGTATGGCATAAGAATTGGTACAGCTGGCTATATCCTCCCTAATGGCCAAGAGACTATAAAAGTGGGAATCAGACACTGAGGAACAGAGCTCCCTTCTACTGAACTCTTTGGTTCACTTAGGAAGTCAATAGAAAAATGCCTTGGCATCTTTATTTTTTTTCTGCTGAAAATGGGACTGCAGAAGGGTGTTCTACCCTTGAAAAGGCTGTGCACTTTAAGCTTATCTTGGCAAATGAGAGATTTTGATCCAGGGTATTTAAAATAAGCACTTGCTAAGTTCATAATACTTCCAACTCTTGGGAACATGAGGAAGTTTGTCTTGAGATCTTCATTACCGATTTTCACTAATAATTTTAATTTAAAGTTGTGGTGGTTTTTTCCATCTAAAATAATAATAATCTCCATTTCTTTTAAGCTGCATTTTAGGGTAAAACTGGAGCATCAAAAATTTTGAATACTTAAATAAAAATTCAGGCTTCAGTACATTTGAGATATAGCAAGTATAGGAGCAAATTGGTATTAAAATTCGATATCCTACATATCAAACGTGTGTTCAGTTCATCATATCACATTGTTAATGACTGTCAAAGCAGCATCTTGAAAAAGCATTCAGCTTCTTATCTGAATAAACCTATACAGCTGAAAAATGTTAGGACTGTTTGAATCGCATATTGTATACCTCTCTTTTGTTTCTCTTTCTCTTTACGAGAAGGGCAAACAAGTCATAAAGTTGAATTTGAGCAATATCAAGGCTCACATTAAGCCAAAGGCCTTTTTAGTACTAACAGAAGAGTTTTTCTCCTAATAAATAAGCCTTTAAAGACAGCAATGCTCTGGGACCTCTCAGCCTTATCACCTTCCTATTGCAAAGTCTAAGAAGGCAAAGTTCAATGACATTCAGACATCAATTAGATTATTACACAGCTCCTGGAAGGGGAGGCAGAGGCAGAAGCAGAAGAGTTTCTCTTTCACTGTTTTGTGCATGGTAATAATGCATAATCTTAAACTACAGGTGATGTATCTAAAGCAAGAATCAAAGTGATTAAGCTCTCTGAACTGAAATTAATTGACACCTATCTATGTGTAATCTCTCAGCTAATTTTCTGCTTCTGCACCAGTGAAAATATTATATGGTTGGAAGGGCAGAAAATGTACATATGGGTTTCAGTCTGCTCATTTCTGAACGTTTTTGTACCAGTTTAATTTCTTTGTTCTTTCAGTTTTGTTACTGACAACTCAAACCAATTTTTTTTATTCTGACCTGTTTTTCAAATTAAACTTTAAGATTCCTTACCTTTACTAAGTGCAGATATACTTTGATAAAAGAAGGGTTCTTCAACTAGAGGTAGAATAAAATATTAGAATTCACATTTTGGGCATCAAGGTTTTCTAAAACAATATAAAAAATATTTGCCAGATCTGATAATTTTCTTTTTCTATTCTTCCTGGATCCAGTCATTAATTTTTCAATGACATTTATAGACATTAAAAGTTAAACAGGTCAGAAACGATTTAATGTACATTTTGGACAAGTGTATAGAAAAAGTTTATAATAGAAACTTTGCTGATATAGTTTTGCTTCTGAGTGTGATCCAGGTAAGGATTAGCCAGTTGTTTCCTTTCATGTGGATTATGCTATACTGATGCATTATTTAACAGGCATAAGAATTTCACAATGAATAATTTAATTATTTGCTGCATACTTCACCCCCAGAAAAGAGGCACTTTAAGTTACTTCCTTACCTTGTTTTCTTTGAGTATGCGTCTGTCACTAAAAACAACCCCACTCTATATTTTACTTTTACACTACACTACCCTTTGTATTACACTAAGACTTCTATTACTATGGCATCCATGTTTGCTTGTTATTTCAATGGGACTATCAAGGCACAAGCTTTTCTCCTAGCTGTTTACAGAACACTAAATGTTGCATCAGAAGTTTTAGAAATCTAACAGAGCTTCCTGCTTACCCTATACTACAAGTTACATTATAAAAATAAAGATGTATTGATTATAGTCATTCTTCATGCTTCATGAGCTCAAGGAAGTACTTGATCTCTATTTATTATTATAGGATTTGCAGGAACATAAAACTGGGGGAAATTGCTCAACTGCAAGATAACGATTAGATAGCAGTTCCTTTGAAAAGCATTGGGGGTTACTGTGCATTAGAAGCCAATTATGATACAACATTGCCATGCTGTTGGAAAAAAAGTCAATCATCAAACTAGGATAAATAAACAGAGGCATAACTTGCAGAACACTTAAGCTATGCTTCTGCACTACCCGCTCCTAGCATTTCCTTAGCTGAAGGCTTTGATCAGTTTGGGGCATGTTATGTAATGAAAGTTACGGATCCAAACTGGAAAGAGTTTAGAAGAAAGGAGCAACTAGATTAAAACCCTAAAAATATGGAGTAAAAAAAAGTTAAGGAAAAAAGAAAAGATCTGGCACAGGTGTAGCTGATTCTGATACGAGGTCTCTCCCAGCTTCGTGATTCTAAGACAATAAACAGAAAACAACATATTTTTTGCCATACAGTTTTAAAATGTGTATGTAAAAGACCTGCTATGCCTTTCTCAGAAAGTAACTTGTAGTTTTTTAAATATTGCAGAACTTTTCCAGAAGAAAAATACACTGCAAACATGAAATACTCCTTAATCCAAGGAGCTCTGCTAGTCTTCAAAAGATCAATACAAGAAACTAGCTTATTTGTATTTTCACAATGGCACATGTCAGTATGAGGTGGGCAGAAAACTACTTTGTTCAGAACAATCTCCTGCCATACACCTACTCTGTTGGCTACCCTATTAAAATCTACATTTTCCAGGTGACCACCTTTCCTGTTACTAGTTTCTAGTCAGTAAGCATGAGTGTAAATTTGTTTAGTTCCTAAGGAAAGCCAATGAATCACTGTTGAGATAAGACTGATGGAAGCTAGTCAGAAAAGTGGTCAAAAGATAGTGGGACTTGTCAGACAATTTTAGTGAAGATTTAGTGAAGGGCTTTGTTTGCTCAAATTAATTTCTCTCTCTCTCATCCAAAATCTTTGTTTGTTAGTGTCCTCAGAGTGTTATTATTTGTTAAAATTATCAGTTTCTTTTGTATTTTTGTAACTCACACTAATGGAAAACAGAAAGTCAGGTGACTACCTCAGTAATTTTTTTTATGGTCTTCAGTATTTACTCCTTGTTAACTGAGGAAAATAAGTGAAATTTCTGTAATATTAAATATCACAGAGGCATTCTTCTGCTCACATATGGGAAAGTCTATAAAAAATGTCAATATATCAAAACACCTGTCTTAAGAGTAAATTGTTTTTATTCTCACAGCCAAGCACAGATTATGCCTAAGAATTCCTAGAACATTGGTACATAGAGAAATACGAATTGCTGATAATGTAATGTTTATTATTGGACAGAGGGAAATGAAATGAACATCAGTTCCTGAAGCACATGTATACATGCAGCAGTTCTTTATATCATTATCCTATCATTAGATGGGATTTTACTACTGTTTTATTTAATGATGTCTCAAGTGTCTGAGAGACAGAGAGAGCACACACAAGTGCATCTGCAAAAAAAAGCATCTCAGTCTCAAATTTCTGATATTTTTTATTTGATATTATAAAACCGAGTAGAACAGTTCAGCAGAATATTTATCCTCCTTCCATTTATTACCACGCTTTCTTACTAGTAGCACCTCTACTCAATTCTATAAAAAGTCCCTTCACTTGGTGCTATTTCATTTTCTAAGTGGAGAGAAAAATAAGTAAATAAGTAAAATAAGTTCATGAGTTTAACGTAAAATTATGGTTTAGAGCTAATAACTGAAAACAATGATGAATGTGTCTAAAACAGGAAAAGTAATTTTAATAGAAGCTGCTCTAACTCTGATCACTCTTTATGATCAGCTTCTGTAAACAAGTGAAAACATCCCCAAAACATAGGTGTGATAATCTACGGTGATAACTGAGTGATGTCTACCCAGCGATTTCTCAGTTTCAAAATTTGACAGGAAATTTTCATCCCTCTATTATAACATATCCTAGGGGGTTGGAAAATGCACTTTGCCTCATGAACTTGCAGATCCCTTGAGCACAGCTTTGCAGTACTTTATATTCTCCTGAAACTCTGCTCTCTATATTTAGTACAAATTTATACTATTAACTGACCCCCCTAACTCTAAATTCAAGAGCTGGACTTACTTCCCTATGACTGAATGTGTTTTGGTTGCCTTTGCATGTGTGTGTTTAAATACACATCCAAATACCTGTTTACACATAGATATTTAATGTGTCCGTTTTGATTAACCCCCCTTATGTATGACCAAGCGCTCATTTTACACATTTATTTCCCTGTGGGGATGAAGCTCTAAGACTTCGGTTCAGGAGGAATAGCAAAACTAAGCTAAGCTATTATTCCAAATATATCAGTTTCTAGTGATTTTTAAGACCTCAAAGATGGTAGATTTTTGCTTTTCTTTCCTTTATAACTTTCTGCTCTTGTTTAACATGAGCTTCCCAGCAGTTTTTCTGCACTGTACGGTCCAGAAGAAATGGGCCTATTTTCCAGGGAGGCCGAATTTGGGAACATCTTTTGGAAAAGGATATAATGACGGCGGCAAAAGGAAAGAAAAGAATTCCATTTCAAGGCACATTTTACAGTGTCCAGTCTTCATGGCATTGCATCATGTAATGCTCTCCTCCGAAACCTTTGAATAGTAGAAGTAACAGAAAGTTAAGCTCAACAGTCAGAGGCATAGACTCAAGTATTGCACTAGTGAATTATGTATGATTTTTGTTCTGAAGTGTTTTAATTTCTGGAACTGGAGGGAGAGCTGGCTGTCCCTGGAGTAAACCATTCCAGTCATGGCTATTTTTCCTATGTGGAGCTGGATGGCCTTAGATCAGCTTGGGCCGAGGTAAGAGGCGCAACGGTGGGAATGTTGACAACATCTCTGAGACATACTAAATTCCCCAACAAACTATTTGATAGAAAGGCACAGTTCTTTTTTTCCCTTCCCCCCCCCGCCCCCGACTACTTTTGCATCTGAACTCTGTCCCTGAAATCTGAGAGAAAAGAAGCTACAGTTGCCTCACAAGGAGAAACAGAGTGAAGGGATAATCTATGCAAACTAATCTACCTAAGCATCCAGTCATTCCTAAAATAGTGTATCATCTAATAAATAGAGTGGAAAACAATGCCTCCAGCACTAGACTTTCCACTAGACCTGTGGAATTGCTATTCAGCACTTGTGAGACTGCACCTGGAGAGCCATGCTGCCTCCCTGATCAGAGAGAGGATACAAAGAAGATGGGGCCGGGCTCTTGGAGGTGCACAGTGATATGATGTGAAACAAAGGATCCAGGTCAGAACATAGGAAATTCTGATTAGATATTGGAAAAATGTTTTACCATGAAGTGGTCAAATACTGGAACAGTTTGTCCAGAGAGGCTGTGGAGACTCCATCCTTGGCAGTGTTCAAGACTGAACTGGACACAGCCCTGAGCAACCTGTTCTGAATAGACCTGCTTTGAGCCGTGGTTGGATGAGATGGCCTCCAGAGGCTCCTTCTAACCTAAATCATGCTGTGATTCCATGATTCGATAATGCTATATGTCTCTATTTTCTCTCTTGTGGTGTCTCTCGCCACAACAGGCCCTTTCACATTTATATGCACATACCAAGTTAACCGAGCATCTGAACTTGTCTTATTTCTCATCAGTCTGTAGTTATTTTTCTTTAATGTACTATAAGATAGTCAGAAACTATAGTGCAAATACTGTAGCGTAATACTGTAATACAGACCTATTTAAAGTAACTGGAACTAGGAGGCGCTTACCTGTAATAGCAGCTACATTATTAAGCTAAATGGTTAGTTTGAAGTCTTCACAGCAGGACACATTAAGTCATTGGGAAGACATGGGAGAGGGGACGGATACAACTGAAAAGAATTTGGGGAATGAACAACAGGGGGGCATCTCCTAGCTATCAATAACTGACGGATACTGCCTCCCTCCTGTAACCCTTGCTACACATAACTTAAGACCTTAATACTATCGCAGAAGAGATGTAGGTAACAGGATTGTTGCATTCAGAATAAACATCAACAGAATTTAATATCTTACCTATACATTTTTGTTCCTATTAGCAAATGTTATAATCACTTTTAAATATGCAGTCTAAACAAGCATCACTACATGTAGTTTCTCTAGATTACCAGAAGAACATTGGATTTGATCCAGACATGGTGGTGATCCACTATATTACCAAAAAAAGAACCCATGGTCTCAGAAATAAGCTACATTCTTGTTTCCAAGAATAAACTCTTCTAGCAATGCTGTTCTTTTCTAGAGCTGCAATATACCTCATACCAGTTAAACTGGCAAAGGAAAGTTGACATTCCCCATGTTGGCACATACCAACCTTCTTTCAAACCATTCTATCAAGTGACATGGAATGGGCTTTGTCTAACACCCTTTCTTCATTAAACTCTTGCCTTCCACTAGCAAAAAATTCAGTCTTGGAACTTGTCCATCAAGATGACCTATTTAGGAGTCAAATGGCTCTGCCTTGCTTTTGGACCTATGTGTTCCCAGCTTCCCCTCCTATTCACAGTTTTAACACATCAATATAATCTCACAGGTTCTCCAAACATCTGCTAGCTCCAAAGTCTTCCCTAACAGAGGAGCACTGTTAATTAGCTAAAATTATTTAATTCCATTTAAGATAACTTTTATAAGAATTTCACTAAGGTTCTTTTAGTGTTTTACACAAAATTCCCATCTAAATTTCTCCTCAGCTGTGCACGTGGTGTCCCAAGGAGACATGTTTAGAGCATCAGCTGAGTGCCACAGAGCTGACACCATGAGTCTGTATGCTCCTTTACATAACCACTTCTTGGACAGACATTAATAAATGCTGTCAAATTCTTATTTTTAAATTTGTCTTGCAGCACTATTTAATACTTAAGTAATGTTGCTATATTAAAACCTATTTTAAAAATATTAAAATAAAAACTGCATTATATAGTTCCCATTGAGAAATATATTAAACAGTTATGTTAATAATTTTAAGGTAGAACTTTACATGGCTATGTCCTTAACAAACAGTGTTTAAGTCCTGATTAATCTCGTTTGATTATGATGGGCTTGTCCTGCTAAATTACCAGGTTTCTATACTCACTAAATTAGGAAATTGGCACCATTCATTTACAGCCACATTTTTAAAGCTAATATTTTTACAAATTCCAACAGCATGAAAATTAATGCTATTTGCATTGTTCAGGTCACACAACTCTAACCATCCAAAAATGTAAGCCTTTTGAAACAAACATGAAAATAAGGCCCTTATAGTCACTTAGTTAAAACATTTGACAATATGAATTTCTTACCTGGTTTATCTTTATGGACAATTCATAAAGAACATTAATCTAACAATGTTTACTAAGTTGTAAAAATTATTTTTATCTTTGAGGGAGGGCTAGCATATGCCAGTTATTGTAACATCTTGGGTGCCAGTACCACTTAGTAGTAAACAAAGCAATAAAACACTGCCAGACATGTAAACAACAAAATTCTTAATTAGAGACTGCTACTAAATTCTGAGAGCATTTTCTATTGGCCTGTGAGTTGGAAAACATGCATCTTCCTTTTCCTTAGGTTGTGTGGAAGTAGTTAGGACATAATAGATAAGCAGATTTTCAAACCAAGCAGGAGTACATAATGGGTCTTAGAATGGAAAGAAGGGTGCATTTTATTGGAGTACACAACAGACTTTTGTCAAGATTTGCAAAGGCAGCGTTATTTTTCCAGGTGCTCTATTTGTAGCTACAGAAACCAAGGTCTTATCTAGCTAAATGATTACAGTGTCATACAGTATCCTAGACCTCTGAAAGTTGAGAAACTAACACATAAAACTCCCAGAGAATAAAGACTCCGGGCCACTGAAATACTACACTGCATTCAATCTTGGATGTTAATTTGGTTTCTTAACCCTTAATTGAGTGGTACAAGGACAAGACTGACACTTCAAGAAAAAAATGGTACTTCAGAACAATCTCCACGTGTAAGCAAAGCAGTGGTGGATGCTACCTGGTTAGACCCAGTCCCATACAAGGAATGGAAAGGGAGAGGAAGTAGATTTTTTTGATAGCAACTAATTTTAATGGCCACTCATCAAAGTATAGTTTTAAATAGGCAACATTAGGGAACAAGCACCAGGATTACTGGATTGTGAAAGGCTAATGTTGCCTCGCCTTTATGCAGTTGCTTATGTATAAATACAGATGAAAAGTTGATTTCATGAAGAAGCCTAGACCTGTAAATTGCCTGAGATAAAATTTACAGGAGAACTACTGTAAAAAAAATGATGGTCTGGGAAACTTGATAAAAAGAAGTCTAAAGTCTAAGAGATCAGGATGTATCTTAAGGTTACAACATCTTGGGAAATTCCATGACTAGTGGAATTAGGACCAACGGTATTTATTTTTTCCAGTCTGAAATTTCAGTATTGAAAAATAGAACATAGAAAGATGATACGGCAAGATGATTTAATTGACATATGACTAATGGCCTTTAAAAATACTAAGGGTTTTTTTTTAAACAACTAAACTGTGAATATAGAGCATGCAATAGTGATAGTTACATAAGAAGCAAATAGAGGTACCTGAAATTTTTGAAGATAACCAGAACATCACCTCCATTTATTACTCTGAATGTTTTTGCACTAATGACTGGACAACTATTTGAGTTGAAGTATTTATTTCCCAGTTCCATTACTACTATTTATTATTACATAGTAACTTTTATTCTATGATCTAAAAAAAATCACTTTTACTTAAACCTGTAATGACTGTATTTCTGGTTTTGTTTTACACATGAGAAAACAGTGACAGAGAGAGATTAATTGACTTGCCTGAGACCACACAGTAAACAAATGGCAAAAAAAATGATCACAGATAGTCCCAGCTATCTTCTTGACTCCTCTGGCTTTTTTATAGCTTTTGTGTATATGAATTCAAAGCATACACTTACCTTCTCATTTGAAAATATAGGAATAATCTTGACTTTTAAGAAAAAGACATCAGTCAATGGTTCTGATGCATTGTTCTGTGTAATGAAATGCTATTGTATTCCTTGAAGGAAATATAGCGCTGCACTAAATAAATTGCATACAAAGTTACTGGTAATCATACGGAGCCAGAGTAAACATTGAAATGGTTATAAACAAGACTTCATATTCAGAACTACAAGTGCATTGTGTTTTTCAACTAATTCAGTTTAGAATTTTTGCTGGTTGATTTTGCCTTTTAAATGTTAACTGTCTTCAGTCTCGATGGTAAAGAGGTACTAGTCTGTTCTAACTGTAATTTTAACATATGTAATTCCTTCTCATTTCTTTTGAAAAATATAACTGTTACTTATTTTTAAGTTTTCTACAAAACTTAAAATAGAAGAAACGTCAAAGTTGTGTATTTGGCTTTTTAAGTGTTCCTTTATGGATTTCATTGAGGTTTTAAGAATTAGGATATCTTCAGAGGAAAGCAAAACAAATTCTGGAAAAACAATGCTATGGATATAATTTTTGCACATTTGGGCCATTAATGTTTAATACTATCCCTAATACATGATGTGTTTTCTGTACAGTTCTATACACAATTACTCCCACCCTCTCATATTCAGAGTAATTTGGGGTTTTCTGAAAGATAAGCTTATCAACCTAGACCATAACAAATCCATGGTAATCCTTTGAGGAATGTTCTTCTGACAAACAGGTTAAATAAGTGAGAAATATCAAAAAGTCTTAATATGAAAAGGGAACTGAAATACTTCAAAAAGGACTGGTGTCTTTTTCAAAGGTATTGGGGTTTTTTGCAAGTTACTGGTTTTACAAGAATACTAAGGAGAGATTTTGCTTTGCTTTCCATGAAAAAAGAAGCAGTTGACCCAGAACTTGAAATGAAAGTCCTAGAAAGACCAGCCTTTTCTGACATCTCTTGAACATATTTGTAAAGCAATTTGTTACAGTTCACTTTGTGTTTCCACACTATAGCTGGTTGTTTCATTCAAAATGTTTAACTGTGAGAATTTATTTTTGCTAAGAATGTCATGGAATCGTCAATTTTATTGAGCTTCTTTACTCCGCTTTGCTTCAGTACTTCTAAAAAGGAGGCACATCTGAGGCATTTTTACCAATCCCATAAAATGAAAATAAAAACCACTGACCTCCCCACCCTGTATTTTAAAGCAGCATGTCTTATCTAAACAACATTGTTGCACTTATAAAAAGAAAGGAGGTTTAAAAAAACAAAAACAATGCTCATAGAGAATTTTAAATTCCTATTTAAATAGGCAACATAAGAGTTGTAATTTAAAATCTTAAAATGGCCCCAAAATTCTAACAAAAAAATAATAGGTGTACTTTCCCTTCCCACCTTGACTTGTCATCCCCTCAATAACTAATCACTTATGGAATAATGCTGAATATGCTCAAACCAACCATTACAACTTACAAAAATTAAACTTCTTTGCCTTCAGAAAACAGAAATGCATTCAGTCCTAAAGATTAAAAACCCTGGGTACCTAGTGTTTTTTCTACAAAAGAAACAGGAATGTATTGAAAAGAGCATTAAATTGAACATTTGTTCATTTTTGAAGCATATGATTTGTTCTTTCAAATCTTACACAGTGAAAAATTTACTATCCTTAACTTCAGACAAGCATGAGTTCACACAAGTGATACAAAGGTGTAGAAGCAGAATGGCTGCGTGAAAACCAAAGATACTAAAAGTCAGATTTTAAAGATTACTGATGTGAAAGTGTAGTTCTAATCTAGAACTGCTGAACCTGTCTTTATTTCTCAATTATATACGAAGTGGAAATGAAACCAACATCAGGCAGAAATAGGGCAAACACTGCCAGAGACTATTCAAGTATGTCTTGCTCAGATTTATGGCCAAGGCTCCATAATAAAGAACACAGGGTGTACCACAGAAACACACAAAGCAGTCTTCTTTCAGAAAGGATTCTATTATTTATTCATCAAGCATATCATGCTATAAAAATCTGGTAAGCCAGGAAATCAAAAATCTACAGAGTAACTGAGTATTAAGTATTGTCCCTGTGCCCACCATTCTCTCCATAAATCCTTTATTCACAATGTCTGCTGAATATTCAAATACAAGCGTGTGGCTTTCCGCTAAAAGGAAGTGGTTCCAGCTACCGAAAATGAAGACCGAGTAATAAATTGCTCGATCAAATACAATATCCTACTGATTTTGACAGAGAATTTGGCTTTAAAACAGATGCCCGTGATAGCCATCAAGGGCAAAACAGGCATTGGTGAGCTACGCACCGCAAAAGAAATCTACAGCTCATTTAACAGGGAACAATAGACGAGTAGATGACGGACTCCTCCCTCTGGCTAAGAAACCATTAGCCTATTTTCTCATCTAAACCCACTCAAACTCGCCGGGCCCTGACCCTGCGTTTGCCGGACTGTCCCCGTCCCCGTCCCCGTCCCCGTCCCCGTCCCCGTCCCCGTCCGTCCGCCCTCCCCCCCCTCCCAGAGATCTCATTATTTTAACTTTGTGCAGACACCACGCGAATTGCCTCCTTCCCACCCGGCACCAGCGCTGCAGGCTCCCGGGGCGGGCGGGCGGCAAGGACAGCTCCCGCCAGGAGGGGCAGCCGGGGAGGCCCCGGAGCGGAGCGGGGCGGCGGCGGGAAGCGGGAAGCGGGAAGCGGGAAGCGGGAAGCGGGAAGGGGGCCTCTGGCCCCCTTCCCGCTTCCCGCTTCCCGCCGCCGCCCCGCTGGCGGCTCCGTGCCGGCACAGCCGCGGTCCCGCTCCCACCCACGTGTTTCGCGATTGCTTTTCCACCCACAGACGGGCGGGCAGGGGACGACGTGCCGCCGACCGTGCCCCGGTCACGCCGGCCCCAGGAGAGCCCCGCCCGGGGGGGGGACGGGGGGGACGGGACCCGGGCAGGCGAGCTCCCCGCAGCCTCCCGCCCCGGGCTCCCCAGCCCGGCGCCGCCTCCCCCTCGGAGCTTCCGCAGCCGCGCGGCGCCCCTTTCTTCTCCTTCCCGCCGCGGGGAGCGGGGTCGGTCGGACGGGGGTCCCGCCGTGCCCGCGCCTCGGCGGCCCCCGCCGGCTCCCCTCCCCGCGGCGGGCAGCAGCCATGGCGGGCGGGAGAGCGGCACCCCCGCCGCCGCGCCCCCACGCGCACAGGGCCGGAGCTGTGGGCCAAGCCCTCTCCTACCGTCTGAGTCCCTGGAAAGAGGAGGGCCAGGACATCCGCGATTTCTTCAAGCCGGGCCGGTGGCCGGTCTCCACGGCGTAGGAGCCGCGGTCCACGGCTCGGCAGTAGAGGTACCGCTCCGTGTCGGAGTAGCCGCGGTGCCTGACGCGAGCCCCGGCCAGGCAGCGGCCCCGCGAGGCGGGCTGCGGCGGCGGCGGCGGCGGCGGCGGCGGCGGCGGCGGCGGCGGCGGGCCGGGGGGCGGCTGGTGCTGGAGGAACTGGTGCTGCCGCAGCTGCGGCGGGTAGTGCTGCTCGTGCCGCCACAGATGCTTGGGGGCTTTGAGGCTCCCGCCGCCCCCGGCGCCGTCGCCGCCGCCGGCCCCGTCGCTGCTGCCGGGCGGCGCGGACAAGCCGCTGCCGCCGCCGCGCTCTGCCTCCATGCCGCCGGCGGGCGGGGGGCCGGGCCGGGCCGGGCCGGGTCGGGTCGGGTCGGCGGCCGCCGCCTTCCTCCGGGCAGCGGCGGGGAAACTGTGCTGAAAAGTTGGACAGCTCCTGCCGCACCGCCCCTCGGCCGGCTCTGGGGCCGCCGCGCCGCCGAGTCCTCCTGGACACTCGGGAGGGGAGGCGGGGAGAGGGGGAGGAGGAGGAGGAGGAGGAGGAGAGGGGCTGGCTTCCCGCTCGGAAATATTTAGCGCCGGGCTGGAGCCAGGGCGGGGGAGAGTGCAGCCGGCGGCGGGCTGCGAGCAGCGCGGAGAGCGCGCCGGGCTGTGCGGGAGGCGGGGGGCCCGGCCCGGCCCGGCCCAGCCCGGCCCGGCCCGGGGGAGCACCGGGACGGACCAGGAGGCAGCGCGGGGGGGGCTGCCCCTGCCGCCGCTCCGGCCCGTCTCCTCCCCGGGCTGGCCTGACGCCGGGGGAGCCGGCGGCACCGCACCGGCGGGTCGCTGCTGGCCAGACGTGACCCCCCTCCCAGAGGGACTCGCACCGCAAAGCCACGGCCGGTGGCAAAGTTGCTCACGCCCCACTCGGCCGAGAACTTTGCGTGGGCTAAGAATGGGTTCTTACTCCCTAAACTCCTCCCCCCGCCACCCCTCATTCCCCGTATCACACTGTCCCGGCTTCGGCGGGGACAGAGTTAATGTTCTTCCTAGCAGGTGCTGGTACAGTGCTGTATTTTGGACTTAGTGTGAGAATAACGTTGGTAACACACTGGTGCTTCGGTTGGTGTTAAGTAGCGCTTGTCCTACGCTAAGGATTCTCCAGTTTCCCGTGCTCTGCCGACTGAGCAGGTGCGCAAGAAGCTGGGAGGGAGCGTGGCCGGGACAGCTGACCCCAACTAGCCAAAGGGATATTCCATACCATAGGATGCCTTGTCCAGTATATAAAATGGGGGGAGTTGGCCGGGAGGGGCCGATCGCTGCTCGGGGACTGGCTGGGCATCCGTCAGCGAGTGGTGAGCAATTGCGTTGTGCATCACTTGACTTTCTTGGGGTTTGTTTCTCTCTCTTTTTGTTATCCTCCTTTTCCTGATATTATTGTTGTTGTTGTAGTTGTTGTTATTATGTTTCAATTATTAAACTGTTCTTGCCTCAACCCATGAGTTTTACTTCCCCCCTCCCCCCCCCCCGATTCTCCTCCCCATCCCACTGCGGGAGGCGGGGGAGGAGTGAGCGAGCTGCTGCGTGGTGCTTAGTTGCCGGCTGGGGCTAAACCACGACACATACTTTCAATCTTTGCCACATCAGGTTCAGAAATCGTCTGTTTGCCAACCTGAAACCTTCCCCTGGTCTCCCATCTTCACCGATGAGTAAGCTCTCTCCCCCCTGCGAGTAAGATTGGCTGTAAATCAGTGCGAGGAAGGTTTAATTATAGCGATGCTGAGCCTACTGCTACAGAGAAGCTTTTATATTATAAACCACTGGTTTCAGGAGTTTGTAACTGCTGCAGAAAAAATAATTTAAAGTTAAAATTTACACAACAGGAACTTCATCCTAAAAAGAATTTTTTAAATTAGTTTTAAATTTCAGATTCTTTTGTGCTCATGTACAACCAATAATCCAGAACTGAAAGAAGTTGCATAATCCAGAACTGAAAGAAGTTGCATTTTTTAAGTCCCCACTTTTTTTTTTTTTTTAAGAGTAGAATTCTTATTTGTCCTGTGTGGTAATATTCTAAAATCTAACACTTCTTCTTATTCATGACAAAATTATTATCGCTACACTCCTTACCAAATACGAAAAAGACACATGCAGGTGTTCATTTGAAAACTATTAATATGTATTTCTCTGGTCCTGCTATTCTCTTTGCCAGGGTATCCGTACTAAGCAAGAATGCATTGCAAAAATGTCTCTCCTGTAGTACCTTTACAAAAACATATATTTTCTTCCAATCAGTGTTCATCTACTCATCACACCCTTCTGATTATCTTCATGCACAACTTCTACTTCCTCAATCACAAAATTGGTCTTGCCATCCTTCTTCCCTTTCCATCACAGATCTACAATCATTTTAAACCTCGTAAATTTCTTTCTAATTGTCTTAATTTCTTATTAATGGAAATGTACACCTATGTCAACACTTTAATGTGTTGATGCATTTTTCCCCATTTTCCATCTTGAAATTCAGCCTTTCTGTCCAGACATACAGTGCTCCTAAAATCAAGATTCACCCTTTAACCATGTACATCCAAGCTTCTGTTGGGCAAAAGTCCCAGTCCATGTGTTTTCCAAGCCAACAGTACTATCCTAGATAATCCTGATAATCATCCCTTCATTTCTTCTTTCCTTCCCTAATAACTTTTGTGTTCACCAACCAATTTCAGACAAAATAATAAGTTGTGATAAATATTGTAAATAATGGGAAAGAGCTGAAGTATTACTTCCATTGAAGGAAACTTGAGCTTGAACTCATATATTTATCAAGTTCTGCTTCTCCTGCTATTTATCCAGACATACAAGACTATTTCCAAACCAGATATCTTAGATGCTACCACTTGCGCAGCCATAGCAGGCCGTGACAGTTTTGACAGCAAGTATAGGACACAGAAATTAGAAGAAGATGGAAGGAGAAAGGCTGAAGAGAGACAAGAGGAGAGAATGATATCCAAAATGAAATAAACAGTGGAGATAATTGCAATGTGGGTTATAGGCACGTAGGATGCAATTCCATTAAAAACTCAGAGAAAAAACTTTCTCCCCCTTCTTTACCTCCATTCCCATATTGCAGTGGGACTGTATTTCACAATCGCTAGTTCCCTCTACATTCTTAAAATTAGACACAGCTTCTGTGAACAATCTCACTACAATTTCACAGAATCACAGAGCTGCTGTTTGGAAGGGCCCTCATGAGGCTGTCCAGTCCCACCTCCCAGTGGACAACCTCAGAAGATTTTCCTGATGTTCAATCTGAACCTCCCAATCAGGGGGCCTTGCCCCTGCTTAAACAGCATGCCACCACTGAGAAGAGCTTAAATTTGTTGTCTTTTGCAACTACCCTTCAGGTAGCCGCAGGCTGCCATTAGATCACCTTTCATCTCCTCCACAGCAGACTCAGTAAGCTCAGCCCCCTCAGGCGCTTATCACCCATCATGTGCTCTAGGCCCCCACCATCCTGATTGCCCTCTCCTGGGCTCCCAGCATCCCCCCCCAATCCACTAGCTAACAGTCACTTTGGCACGTAGTTTGTTTTGTTTATGATGAAGGGTGCACTGTTTGGCTGCTACCCACCCTGCAGCCCGCTGAAGCCCCCAGGTCCTTTCCAGCAGGGCTGTGACCCAGTCAGTCACTTGCCGGCCTGTGCCGGTGCTTCAGGTTATCCTGTCTGGCTGCTGAACTCTGCACTTCAGCATGGGCTCTAGTATCAACCCCTCACGGTGATGTGCTCATTACCAGCTGCCAGCCAGATGTTGAGCCATCAGTCTCTACACTTTGATCCCACCTAACAGTCTGTTCATTCAGTCCAGACTTCCTCAGTTTCTAAATGAGAACGTTTGGGGGGATTGTTTCAAAAGCCTTACTAAACTGAAGGTATGTTACACCCACTGTTCTCTCTTCCACACAGTCTTTTCATCACGGAAGGCAGTCAGGTCAATCAAACATTATTTGCTCTTGGTAAATCTCTATGTTGAGTAGTCTGGACTATCTTCATGTCCTTTACAGGTGTGGAAATAGATTCAGAGATGAGCTTGGATCTTTCCAGCAACTGAGGTGAGGCTGATCAGTCTACAGTACTTTCATCTTTCTCTTTGCCTTTCTTAAGGATGGTTTTAACACTAACCTTTTCCCGGCTGATAGGAATTTCCCTTAACCATCGGGACTTTCCACAAATGAAAAACAGCAGCCTCGCAGTCACACGCATTGCCGTTCAGATCAGTCTGATCTGATCTTATATATTTGAATTTATAAGGACACTTCTGATATTCCCCATTCAATCCAATATTTTTCAGAGTACACCTAACGTTTTGGACACCAAGTACAATTTGACAGATAATCAAAGCATATTAGCATTTAAAATAAAAATCATTAGCTCCGAGAAACACAGAAAAGGCAGCAGAAGTACAGGCTTATCTATAGTACACTGCCAATACTTTTGCAAGTAGAATGGAAAGTACTGCATCAGAATCCATCCAGACAACTACAAGAAGTCAGACAATTTTTTTTTTAATTTTTTTTTTATTGGCAGGGGGAGGCGGTGAATCGTGTGTGTGTGTGTGTGTGTGTGTGTGTGTGTGTCTGTTTTTTTCCTTCTACAGAAACCTTACTGTAGCTTCATGCCAATAAGACTTGCATACAAGTAGATAAATTTTCACTAGGCTACCTTGTTTGAATTCAGGTCAGTAGTGCAAACTGCATTAGTGTATATATTGATGTAAACTGACATAGATTTGCTGGCAGCCATTTTTGGTAAAAGCCCATCCCTGCTAGCGTTTTTGGCTTTTCTTCTGGGATTGGGAAGAAGGAAACCAATTAGACACATGGATAGGGATGGCATATTATAAATGGGCAGCTTTTAATTCAGAATTAATGGAGTTTTCCAGTCCTTCACACAGGCCACATGGGACAACTTTTAGTCATTATGAACAAAGACTTATTAAAAATAGCTATACCAGTAACTTTCTAGTTCATAATCAGTTTCCTGGCTTTTTTTTGTTTCAGTCTACCCCATATTTCTTTTACCTTTTCACCTCCTCTAGGTTTAAGAAACAGATATGCTGTCAATCTTAAAGGATATTTTGATACAAAAAATTTTGCAATGTCATAACTGTATCACTGTTTCAAACTGTAATCTTAATCCATAACCACAGGTAATACTTGTAAAATGCAATTTAAGGTGTAATTATACCTAGGCTTAATAGACCAGCAATTTAAAATGAACAGAGTATTAGAAAGTCCAGCTCTAATCTTTTAAAATCTTATGATGACAGTGACCAATTTAGTGGATTGTTTTAAGAATGAATAAGCCTATTATATGCTTTGAAAAAAATTTTACATTTTTTTCTGTAGTAATGCTATGGAAAGACATATGAGTGAAATAATGGCAATTGTCATATACTTGAAATAAAGATAAGATATAAAGGCAAGGTTGTTGGAGAGATGACTGGCATCAGCAGCCAAGACAGTCTGAGATCCTTCCTCTGCCATCTGTAATTCTTACCATGCAGCAATTCCTTAGCTCCTCAGGTGTGGCAGAACAATAGCATGCAGAACCTTGCTGTAGACCACATCACTAATGGGGCTGTTTCACAGGTTGCTGAACTGATATAGCCCAAGTCAGTGATCTGGTTTACAGGGTAGCATGACATGATGGTGTTCAAACACCAGAAAGTTTTGCCTGACCACTGAAACAAGTGTCACAGACTAAAGCCTTGGTTTTACATTGTCATGTAGCAGTTGTGATCAGCTTCAGTTGCTGACTAAATTAATACTTATCTGTAGTGATTATAATTGCCAGTACAGAAAATAATCACCAAGTTTCTGGAAGTGAAATAAACGTACTAGTTCATCAATACTTGTGTAAAATAACAGAGGTGTAAAAACAGACCATCTTAATTTTACGGTATTATTAACTTTTATTTTGTTGTTTAACTTAGCAATTCTATGACTTTCAAAATTGTCCAGACATAAAGAAGCCAACAGCTCCCAGTTTGCTAACAAGCTATGATGGAAGGCTTGATTTTTTAAGATATATTTTGTTTCTATCCTCTTTCGGATAGGAATTTTTATTGACTGATATAACAAATCTTTGAATTTATGGCACCATACAAACAAGAAGAATAAAACTACACACACGTATCCTATGGCTCCAAACCCTTTCTTTTACATGAACTCTTAACAATCCTACCAAAATCTAGGATACAAAGAGAAGTTATTTCAGATTTATATTGGACTGAGACAACTCATGACTCCATACAGAAAGCAACTAGGTTGAGTGTTTTTTTCCATTTTTTGAAATGTTTTTAAATATTTTGAGCAAGGAGTATTGATTACTGAAGTGGCTTTTGGAGGATGGAGAATAATTTCTAGCAGATTTAAGATGAAACACAGACAGACATATGTCTGGGTTTGGAGCCTGAGACCTATGCCGGAAATTAGCTCACAGTTTGTTACCTGCTTTCCCTGGAGAACATGGGCCTAAATTGGTTTTTAAAATTTTACTGGAATGTCAGGTTTCAAGAATGAAACTAACCACATATGAATATGTTTTTTCCTGCATTGTAAGCTCTTAAGGGCAAAATCTTTAGTTTTATTTTTTTAAAAGCTAGCATACAGAAAGCATTAATACAAGTAAATTAAAAAAAAAAGAGAATGTTAATCCTCTCATGCTAACATTCCCATCTTTGAAGATCAGTATAAAATTGAAATTTTTCCAGTTACAAAGAGAAAGGGTGAAAGAACAGTGGCCAAAATAAACTGTCCTTTTGCAAAATTTCTGGAACAAAAGCCTATACCACAAAGACACTTAAAACCAGATGTTTTGCTTTCTATTCAGTTATTAAAGAATACAATTTCTGTATAACTACATTTGGGAGATTCATGTTTGCTCTCAGAGGCTGAAAGGAGCACAGTATAGAGAAAGGTTAGATCTGGTTAAAATTTGCCTATCTAAGCTTAGCTCAGAACCTCTGGAGGAATGATTTAATCTTTTTAGAAGTATTATCTGCTTCTCCACTTGGAAGCTCCAAAATTTCTCTGAGCCTCCACCTACAAAAAGAGGGTTCCTAAGAGTAATTGCATTAATTACTCTAGATGAAGTACATTCACATTAACAGGCCCAGATCATCTTTCTGACCTCACAATCTGGAGATCATCTCTTCCTTGGTTCTGCTGGTTAAACAGTTCTTTTGACCACTCTCTCACTCAGTTTTGTGAAATTATACACCCCCCAAAAATTCACACCAAGTTAGAGACCAGTCAAGCCAACAGTTTGACAGACCATAGAGATGGTAGCCTCCAATCAAAAGGAGGTGATAAGACTTGGATCTCACAAAGCCAGATCAGTCCCTGTGGCCATGCCCCTATGCAATACAGGCTGTGGTCGGTTGACCCTGGCTGGACCAAAGCCCCTCTATCCCTCCCCTCCTCAGCTGGACAGGGGACAGAAAATCTAACAAAAGGCTCGTGAGTTGTGATAAGGACAGGGAGAGATCACTCACCAGTTACCGTCGTAGGCAAAACAGACTTGAGTTGGGGAAACTAGCTTAATTTATTACCAATCAAATCAGAGTAGGGTAATGAGAAATAAAACCAAATCTTAAAGCACCTTCCCCCCACTCCTCCCTTCTTCCCACACAGCTTCGCTCCCGAATTTTCTACCTTGTCCCTCCCAGCAGCACAGGGAGATGGGGAAAGGGGGTTGTGGTCAGTTGATCACACATTGTTTCTGCCGCTCCTTCCTCCTCAGGCAGAGGACTCCTCACTCTTCCCCTGCTCCATCATGGGGTCCCTTCCACGGGTGACAGTCCTCCACAAACTTCTCCAGCATGGGTCCTTCCCCACAGGCTGCAGTTCTTCATGAACTGCTCCAGCATGGATGCCTTCCGTGGGCTGCAGTCCTTCAGGCACAGACTGCTCCAGCATGGTTCTCCTGCGGGGTCACAAGTCCTGCCAGGAGCCTGCTCCAGCACAGGCTTCCCATGGGGTCGGTCACAGCCTCCTTCAGGCATCTACCCACTCTGGCGTGGTGTCCTCCACGGGCTGCAGGTGGATATCTGCTCCACCGTGGACCTCCCTGGGCTGCAGGGGGACAGCCTGCCTCACCATGGTCTTCCCCACGGGCTGCAGGGGAATCTCTGCTCTGGCTCCTGGAGCATCTCCTCCCCCTCCTTCTTCACCGACCTGGGTGTCTGCAGGGTTGTTCCTCTTACATGTTCTCACTCCTCTCTCCAGCTGCAATTGCACAGGTTTTTTTTCCCCTTCTTAAATATGTCATCCCAGAGGCACTACCACCGATGCTGATGGGCTCGGCCTTGGCCACCGGCAGGTCCATCTTGGAGCCGGCTCGCATTGACTCTGTCGGACATGGGGGAAGCTTCTAGCAGCTTCACACAGAAGCCACCCCTGTAGCCCCCAGCTACCAAAACCTTGCCACTCAAACCCAATACACAGGCTTACCTAGATTTCATTTTAAAAATGCTTTATTATAAGGAAGGGTAAAGCACATATATTGTAATAGCTATATGTTAATTATAGCATTGTGTATTCCATTTGTATACCTATTTTATAATTAGTAAATAAGTATTAAGGCAGACATTCAATTACAGTTAAATATCTGACTTTCATTCCAGTCACCTACTAATATTCATATTTAAATTTTAAAAATCAACAGGTGTATGACCAGTTCTTTATTACACCAGTGTGCTAAGACACTGCCAGAACATTTTGTTCCTGAAGTACAGAATATTTACACTTCCCTGTAAAGTATGCTGTAAATGGGACCTGGCAGCTTTAGCTAAAAAAACAAAAAAAAAAAAACAAAAAAAAACCCAAACAAACCCTATTTCATACCTTTTTGTCAATATTTTCTATACGAAGTCAAGGCAAATTTTTTTTTTTCTTACTTGCCTAGCTTATTTCACCACAGAATCCTCAAAAGCACTAAGACTGCTGAAGACTCAATAGCAACAGAACATTCTACGTTTGAGATTTGTAGCTGAAAATGATTTAGAAAAGTACATTTCTTTTCATTTTCCTGGAACTTGCCTGAGCCTCCTCACAGGAGACTGAACCTCCCTAGTGAGTTGAGGCTTGAATACGAGAACTACTGCTCCAGCCGTACCCACGTATTAGCCTTGTATTAGCATCTCAGAGCTCTCTGTGTACATCACACCAAAATGCCCAGAGATTCATACCTCATAAGAGAATGCCATTTTAACTTAGCTAGGATTCTTAACCTTTCACATCTCTTTTTAAAAGCATGTCCTTGCTTTCAAGAAATACCTAGAAAAATAGAAAGAATAGTGTTCAAAAAATAACATTTTTGTTTGCTTTTGTATCTTTGTTTAGAAAGATTTTGACAATATTTTCAAGGCTCTGTTCAGCTGATGGTAGTTGCATTAACAGTGTACTAGATAAACTGTTTTTTTTCTTACTCCTTCAGAATGGCACTGCAGTTCTTAACAGAGATCTGTGATGATACTGCAGTGAAGATAATTAATTCTGACATACAGACGATAATGAGGAGCATCTTATTTTGTCCCTTCATTTCCGGGACTAATAATGACATGCAGTCCTTACAAACCACTGTATTTTATTTTTGGCCTGAATATAAGGGAAGTATTTTGTCTAAGTACGATAGAAACCATTCAAATTTGAGATAAAAACATAACATTGAAGGGCAATATGTTAAGGAAGTAACAAGTATAACTGGATTAGAAAAGAAAACATATAGCAATTTAATTCGGAAACTAATAATGTCCATCTACTTCATGTCAGAGAAGATATTTCTGTAATAGTTTACATACCTTGTAAACAGTGGTAAAGGGAGAGAAAATCACTTGCGTTGTCTATACAAGTGAACTAATCCTAAAACATGCATGTTAGATGATGATAAATTTTGTTCAGTAGTATTCGCCACTGACTACAGCGTTCATAGTAATCCTGTTATAATTCAACACAATGGCCCTTAAGAAACTGCACTATATTTTACATATAACCACAAAGTTTCACTGAGTTCTTTTAAGTCCAATAAGGTTGAATTTGAGATACAGTGGACAATCACTAGCTGTTCATATAAATTTTTTTATCATGTTTGACTCATGAAGCAGAAACACATTCCTGCTGCTAGCAATGGAAAGGCAATTCAACAGATCATCATTCTATAAACCAACTGAAAACATGAATTATTAAAGAGGAAAAAATTGAGTGCTTTAAAAAGTAGAGATCTGATTAAATGTAGAATATGGTGTTAGATGTAGAACTACAAATCTTAGAAAAAGAAAATATTACAAGAACATACCCATATAAGTCCCACATAATCTACTTGTAGAAGGTATTCACATTAATCATGAACTTGTTTACCATTGCAAACAAAGGGACAGTTACAGTAAGAGCACTGTATCTGTTTCAATATATATGCTGAAATCCTATTGCAGAGACAAAGTAACAATCAATAGCCTTTTTTGTTGAATGCCTTTTGTAAATTATGGAATGACTCCATAATTTAATTTTACTAAAATTACTATTAACATGATAAAAGGGAGTTTAATCTAGAACTGTATAATTATTCAGGTTTGATGCTTATCGCCTATTAGGAAGGCTGCTTTTCCAGTTTGCAGAAAAATATTCCTGCAGGTAGCTCCATGGGGTCTTATTTTTGATGTAGGTTTT
This sequence comes from Haliaeetus albicilla, assembly GCF_947461875.1. Taxonomy (NCBI): domain Eukaryota; kingdom Metazoa; phylum Chordata; class Aves; order Accipitriformes; family Accipitridae; genus Haliaeetus; species Haliaeetus albicilla. The sequence goes on from NC_091516.1 coordinate 8,665,834, forward strand.
TTAGTGAGGAGTAACACTTTTCAGTTTTGGAAAACCGTCAACACTGTAATCTAATCAGCTATCTAATCTCATGCCTTCTATACATAAGTGTAATTAAAATGGTTAATTTATTACCCTACAGATGATATTTTTGAGTGTTCTTTAACTTTCCCTGTGTTCAGTTACAATTGATTCAAAGGTCTACTTCTCTTAGAATAGGTATGGTATAAATATCAGATTAATTTATAGTATAAAGTAAAATAGAAGTCATATTGATTTAAGTATTTACTACAATACAGACTACTACATGATTTTCAAAATCTGAATACAAACTCAAAATTAGCAGTTCCTTGTAAGCACACAGTTTCTTTTTCTTGCAGAAAGGATGTATGCTAGAATGATGTTTCTTTGAACTTACTAAAATTTCAGCTACAAAAGCATAGTCTTTCTGTATAGATTGTATTCTTGCTCTGTATTTTAAAGCTCTAAGTTCAGTCCTGTGGAATACATTCATCACAACCTAGCCACAAAGAGAAAAATCCTGACACACAAAGCCAACCCTCTCCTTTTACCCAGGTAATTTAAAATCTGTCAAGTATGTAAGAACCATGTGTTTGATACTGCAGGTACATGGACAGACACAGCTAAAGCCTGGGCTTTGACACCCCCAGGCTGATGCAGAGCTTTACTGATGAAAAGCTGAGCTGACTGAGGTGAAAGGGTTTTGCACCCACTAAGATCACAATGTCATGTAACCTCCCACCTGGCGCAACGAGCAAAGGCTCAGTCTATTTCAGAAGCACACTAAAAATCACAAGCTAGATTCTCACTAGTTCTATATAATTACCAAATGTAAAAGGAGACAGATCTTAAAAACATTTCCTTGACTGCCTTGATTTGCAGCTGGAGGAGGAAACAACAGCAACAGTTATTACTTTCCCAGTTGGATAGAACAGGAGCAAGAGAGGGGGGATTTAGCACAGTTAGTGCTCTTCCCACTACCTTCTCTTCTCCACTGTTGCCACAGCAGCAGATTAAATGAAGCATAAGCCCCGAGAGAGGCTTTGTGGAGTTTCTTCCTTTTGTAGCAATAGGGGATGGTGCTACCTTGATTCAAACTTTCTTTCCAGAATAATAGAACTACACATCATCTGTTGGTCTGGAAAATCACAAAGTCAGAATCTAGCCCTTTTTGAACAAGGTTGAAGGATAAAGGTACTTCTCCAGTTTCTTTCCCACTCTATCAGTTGAATTACTGATCTGCTCACTTCAAGCAGAGGAACGTGGTTGGCATCCAAGATATTTTATTAAGGGTACACTTGTGTGAAACATAATGACTTCAGTTTGCAGGGGTTTAGGAGCATTTTATTCCTATAAGACTTGCACAGAATTAAACCTTCTTAATTTTACTCTGACTTCTACAAACAACAAAGCCTACAAGTTAAAAGCAAACTTCACTCAAATCTAGTTTCACTCAGTTCTCAGTGAAAATGCATAAGACCATACTGTATTAACAAACACTAGGAAAAAATTCCAAAGGGAAAAAAAAAAAAAAAAAAAAAAGAGCTGGAGTGCTTAATCAAACTCCAAGGCAGGTGAGTTTTGCATGATTTCAAATTTTAACCAATGTCTTGAAAAAGGTGTTGGAAAATTCAAGATCATTCAAATTCTAATTGGTAAAGACTGTGCTTTTGGATAAAGCTGGATAAGATGTTTATTCAGAACTAGGCAATATAATTCTTTGGCTCCTTCATATTACTCAAACCATATATGAAGCTTGCTACTCATTGTCTTAATTATGTTCATAATTTCTAACGAGCATTTGGATTACTGAACCACCCTCACATCTGAAATATTCCTGCTATTTAAGTTCTCTTAAAGAGACAAAAAGGGCTGCTAGGTATTCCACTAATTCAACTGAACCCATATTTTTGGTAGGGGTACCCTTGAAGTAACTCTTTTTTAAGTAGATATTTTTCTGTCTACATTCCCTTAATTCCTTCAAGCTCTCACATAAGCTTTAACAACTTTCTCCAACTTTATCAAGCAAGATAGAGAGTAAAAGTAAAAATGTTTTTAAAACAAGCTTTAAAATAGTCACTTTGCAGGAAGAGCAATATGGGTATTTCAGTTGACTGTTCCCAGGTAGTAAGAAGGGCAAATGAATGGAAAGGTTCATGGCAATAGATTTCAGTTAATTACTCTCAAAGCCTCCTAAAAATATGTCTGGAATTTTTAAATTTTTTTTTAAGTAAAGCAGTAGATCTATCCACCATTGTTCGAATGAATAATAGAATTTATTTCCTTCTTGGAAACAGCATTCAAAAGAAAATTACTTTCTCCTGTATAATATATTTCAGTTACTGGACAGCTTAATTAACATGTACCTAATCTTAACTTTGTCAGACACAGACCAAAATTTAAAAATATAATGCATTGAAACTAATTAAAGTGTCAAAATTTCTAACATAGCAGAAACTACATATTTTTTAATTAGGAATTTAGGAATCAGTATCAATCATTTTTTTAAATAAATGATTTTTAAACAAATAAATCATATAGATGTAAATTATCTTAAATTTTTTTTTTTAGTAAAAAGTTTCTTAATTACTTGCTTTTGGTGAATTAAAAATATTAACAGTTTGAATAGTAAAATGTAATTTTACTTGTCAGTGGATTACTTATTTTTTAAATGAAGGATAGAGGGGAAAGTAGCATTCATTAATGCAGGTAAGTGAGTGAATATTGCCAGTTGAATTTCCCATCTGTAACTCTGCAAAATAAAGGCCTTTATTGAAGGATATTAACTTGAGATACAAAAAAAGTTTTAAAGTGTTATTTATCAAAATTGTCATTTGTTACTTGTGCATCTCATACTTGCTGAAAATATCCTGGTGATATTAATGGCTTTATTTACTAAGCTTAGCTCATTTTGGTTTGATAGTCCTCCAGCTAGAACCACTAGGAGGTTTTTCTGCTGTCTTCATTGAAACTTGGATTGTTCAGCTCACATTTGAGCTATGAGTGAACATTATTTGAATTGCAATATTTGCCTGAAGCCTGTATAATATATCAGTTTTAGTTATGCTCTGAAAATATGAAATTCATTGGCTGAAAATTCTTTCACATTTGTCAAATGAATCACTTGCATAAGAAGAGTACTGCCCTCCAGAGACAAATGTGAAAGATCTCATAGACAACTGTTTGCACAGTAAAATACCATGTTTTTCAAGTTACTTATTTTACAAAAATGGTGGAATGCTTTGATCCTATCTTATCACTTCAGCTAGCACCCACATAGTTCTCTTCAACTCTCTCTTTCCTCTCACCAGTATTTTCAAGTAGAGAGAAATAGAGAAAGATTAAATGATTAAAAACAACTTTTCAGTCCTTTAAAAAAAAACAACAAAAAAAAACCAAAACAGAAGCTGAGCTTCTCCTTGATATTTTCAGGGTTTATAAACCCTATAGGGTTGCTAGTCAGATTGTGACTACCCAAGGCAGCAATCACAAAGAGGAGAAGCTCTGAAACCATTCCCAGCTGTGTCTCTCTCAGGTCAGCGTTCACTGAAGCACTGTTGCCCTGCTTCCCCTCTAACTCATCAACGGAGCCTTACAGAGGCAAGAATAGTAGACTTAGACTTAGAAATTATGACCTCTTTTAGAGGAGTGTGACTGCATGCTGCTCGTACTAACATGGTCCAGTGCAATCATGACATATTAAATTTGTACTCGAAAAGGGGTTAAGATGGGGGCAGAGATACTGGAAAATATCAGTGCCTAGCCACTATAGTTAGAATGTGATTAACATCTCAGGATTGATAGAGAATACTTGTAAGATTATATCTTTGCATTTTTGTTACTGGTGGTTTGGAGGTTGTGAGTCTCAATGTTTTTTTGATAGTGAACCTTCAAAGGAAGAAGTGTTCATATATTCAGTATCATGAGGGTGTTCACGAACAATGCAGCAGCTTTCCATACACATAAAAAGCTGGTCATGAATAGTTTCCCAAAAACTTGTGTAATCTACATCCTTGTAGGAAGAAATGAATATTGCAGTATCTACCTAGAGAATAAATGAAATACAGGTTTATTTTCTTACAGTCTGCTAGGTATCATAAAATATGGAGCACTAAGTTATGTCCTCAGTTTCTGCAAAGGAGCAAACAGCTCATACTTCAGGGAATCAGGACTTCGGGTGCCACTGATCACTCAGGCAATGAAATAATCTGGTTTAGATCTTATTCATGATAGATAGCTAATATTCACTTAATGCTGAATAAAACCCCACCACCAGTAGCTCAATACTTATGAATTCTCTGACTGACATACAGTACTGAGTAAGAAATCATAATCCACTTACTGCTTTAATTACTGAAATAATGGCTGACAGTAAATGCTGTCATAAATAGAAAGTGTTGGGCAGTTTCAGATTAAATCATCAAGAGAAAAAAATCCAAGTATATCCTCTAAGTGAAGTTCATATTCTTAGTTCATACTCTTACACCACTCTACTGGCAGCAACAATATACCTGCTTTGTTTTCTTTTATCCATGCTACCTTTTCCATAGCTTTTTGCATTCTTCAATAGGTTGTGATATGCGCTCTTAATTCTTAGTTAAGTGCATCAAATAATAGATATGTTTAAGTAACTGTGTAGCTATTAAGCATCATACAGGTCTTGATATTTCCTATGAAAATGCTATCCAAGACAGGAATGATGGTAACTTTAAAAATTTCAACAGCATAATTTACTTATTCTCATCACACTTCCTTGGTACTCTGTGTTACTTCAGTAATACTTTATGCACATTTTATTAGCCTTGACACAATGTGGAAAACTGGTGGCATAGCTTTTTGATGAGATTTCTTTGCTTGTCTTTACAGTGCTCCTTGGCAAAATGCTTACCACAATTAATCTTGGCTTATAAATTTAACTTTCTGTGTTTTGCAGAGTGACATTTTTCCAAATACCTTTGAAATTTTTTATGGAATATAGGGGATTTTTCTAATAACCTAAGCTATCTGTATTTTTTAAAGTTATTTTAATTTATAATTAAACAAATCAGATAACACTTACTGAATTCCCTGTGTTAAAGCTGCCAGTCCTACCTTCTGGAATCACACTGATGATCAACAAAAAATTTTTTATTATTGGATTTCTAAATAGGACTCGAAGCCAAAAGAGAGCATGCAAAACAATTCCTCTCATTGTGATGCTAATAGCATCTCATGAATTTGTGCAAAAAAGAGTAGCAATTGCTATTGCTGTATTACAGGACTACCATGAGTATAACTTCTGTTATTCCACACTATTATCAGGGGTCATTAGAAGCATTCTAGAAAGGCTTTGCAAATTTTTTTGCTGACTATGCTGGCACTCTGAGATTGAAAAAAAGATGTTGTATTGTCAATTGCAGTGCAGCTTTTCAAAGGTCTAAATTCAAATTAAAAATTTTAAGCTTGGATCTCTCTGACTTCAATCATTCTTAGCTACCTAGCTGCCAGTGGAACATATTCAAGCAAAAAAAGCGGAAACCTCAGATGTTCTTAGAAAATTCCAACATCTACAACTGTATTTCAATTATCTTGGAAATCCATGTTTTCTGACCTTACTATCCTGATTATCTTGGGTTACCCCCACTCAATCCTCTTAAAATATCTTGAAAAGGTTAGTGTTTACTTTTCTGGATTTTTTTTATCACAGGTCAAGAAGGTCTGTTTTTCACCTTTACTTGGTCTATGGTAGACCTCCACTAATATTTTTAACAGCTGCTTGGGTTTTTTTCCAAAATCAAGGTGTATCAAAGATAGACAAAATAACCCAATATTGAAGTGACTGTCCTCAAATCTAGGGAAAACTCTTACATCTAACAAGTCCTAGCAATTTCTCACCTTTCTCAGAAATTGTAGATTTCACATCTGTCAGCAAGTATTGTGTAAGGGCAAGCATGTATTTCCAAGAGCATCAATGGCATAATGGATCTTCAACTCGGCCTGTAATTGAAATGCCACTTACTTTTGAACTGGGATTCAAGATACTCAGGTTCTATTCACAACGGTAACGGAGATCCCAAAAAGTGTAACAGCCATCATTATATTACTCAGTAAGACATTTGGCAAGAAGAAAAATCCTGAGAGGTGACATCATCAGAACCACAGAAAAGCTTCTAATACAAATTCAGTACTAATCAGTGTTGAAAGAAATCTAACTCCAGAGTATATTCATCTGCAATGATGCAGCTGCTTTTCACATTAGCAACTTCTACTTTATTTTGTGTAACTCTTCTCTAAAACACTATGACAGAGTACATCTAGCCTCTGCTTTATCCAGCAAATCAATGACAATCATCTGAAATACAAGCATGTTAAGGACGAGCGTAAAGATTTCTAAACTACCAGAGTAATCAACATTGCTTATTTTATGTTATTATCTTAATGCTGGGATTTTAAATACTTTTTCTACACCTCCTTCTTTTTTTTTTTGTGATTACCTCCTCTGCTACAATAAAAATATCATAATTCTATAAGTTTTTAAGTAATTGTTGTTTACTTTAAGCTAGCATGTCATTTATACTTAACAGAGAAAATCTAAAGATCTTTGTTTTCTCTGTTTTCAGTTAAGGCTGAATTTACAGAATGGTATCCAGAGGAAACCCCAGACTACTGATGACTTTACATTAATTTCTCACACAGCTTTTAGTACCTCTGTGTAGGACACATCCTGCCGCATTTAATTAAGTAGGATTTTGCCACCATCTCTACATGCAGAACAATCAGGCTTTGCAAATATATTCTACATCAAGAAATTTTAGTATCAAACATAAAGATGACAAAAGCATAGTTATTGTCCAAATTTATATCAATTGATCTGTGAATCAAAAAGCAATTTGATGAAGAGAAGCAATTGCTGGTCATTCATGCATACATAATAAATGAAGCATCTCTAAAGAAACATCTCGGGCTAAGGATTATTTCATACATTTTACTTTTGTAACTATAAAATCAGATTAGACCTTTGACTGAGGAAAATTACTGGGATGACATCAAGTTTTACTACTGATTATTGAATATCTTGATGTAGTTCTCTCCATATATACAAAAAAAATGCTATTCATACCTGTATTTATGTTACCCAAGAAAAATCTGACAATTCTTTCTCCAGAATTGCACAAAAGTTTCTGTAATTTCATTGTCATAAAATGGCGTGGAAACCATGCTGCTGAATGTGGTATAAGTTACTTGATAGATTGTATAAGTTACTCGATACAGTCTACTCAATATTCTCAAAACACATTGAATTCAGGTCTTCCGCCAAAGATGAGGAATAGTTACAAAAATTATACAGAACATGAAAGTGAACTTACTTACATTGTGGCAGACAAAGAAAAGCAGAATATGTATGATTAACAGATGTTTTAGTGATAGAGATTATAATAAACACCTATAAGCATCAAAAAGGTATAAACATCTGGAGGAGGAAGGAGATATGACCCAAAACAGAGTAAGAGAAGGAAAATAAGGAAGGAAATGTTGCAGCAAGGTTGCAGTCAGAGAAAGACACAACTCCCTCAAACTTTCCAAAGTCATAAAAATCCAATTGCTCAAGTATAAAACTAGATAACAGCAGCTGAAAATACACACTATGGAATTGTCTTCATCGAAAAGTCTCAATTTCTGCATGTTCAAGGGATTTCAGATCATACATAGCTATCAAAAATTATCTGATCAGTATACATTTATTTTGTGTTAGGAACATGCAGATATGTCTAACATGTTAGATCTGATAAAGCCATAGACTGTCATAATGAAACTTTTAATTGCAGTCTGTGAGATTCTGCAGCCACCTATTCACACATTTCTCATCCTCAAACTGTTGCATTTACTCACCCTGTCACCTATACCAGAAGAAAGACCAGAGTTTTGAATTAAAGAAAATTATAGTTGAGAAGGGATGTTGCAAGAGAGAACAGAATGAGACCATTACACAGCCATTACATGAGATTGCACAGAAATTTATTTTGTTGAAAGTAATAACAGTCAACCAGATCTTACTCCATCACTAGGAGTAGATCCTCTGATAAGGCCCACTTTTTTACTCTGTACTCAGAAGTTCAAGCAACAGACCTATGAAAAATATCTCATAGAATTGGTTCACTGCTCGGAAAGAGGTAAAACCAGAGTTACACCCTTTCATGGCTTATATCATCTATTTTCTTTGCTGTAACAAGAACTAAAAATTATCCGCCCGTATATTTTTGCAAGATAATTTTGAAGTCCTTTCTCTTCATCTCCATTTTATAGATATCTCTTTTAAAGAAAACCATTTTAAGGAAAGCAAAAATTATGGTATATTTAAGTTCCAAGATGATCTGATCTGTTTACTTTTCAGAGAACTAATGTCAAGCCTTCGACTGAAGTGAAAAGGGAAACTATAACTAGGATGTTTCAAAGAATCAGAAGAAAGTTTGGAGCCTTAGACTAGAAACAGAAAGTCAGTAGATGACAGAACTTATAATTGATAAGTACTTAACCAGCTGTTCTCAGAGAGTACACCTAATGTAAAATACGTATATGGAAATCACTTTCTATGGTTGATAATTTCAAAGTATCATTTTGATTACAACTGTGGAGAAATCAACTTCCTTCTGTTTCCAGAAAATCCCATTTATTCCCCTGTGTTCCAATCTGGAATATTATTCATTGTCTGTTCTATGAATTTTCCTCTTAATTTTTTTAATGGGACTCAAAGCATCACCTCAATAAATTCACATCTTACTTTCTGCATTTAAGCTTTCTATTTAATAAGAGACTATATTTTTCAAATTAAAAAAATTGCTCCAGAGTGAAAAAAAAGTTCCATTTGTAAGAGTACCAAAAAAATTTTTTCTCTAAATATTCAACAAAAAATTATATCATATAATGAAACACCATTTTGATAGAAGTGATGCATTATAAAATGTTCTTTCTATTCCAATAGTGTGTAATCCTGCAAGTGAAAATGCCTTATCACCACTATCTAAAATACTCTCTATATATTTGGATGTGATATTGTAAACTATTTCAACAGCAACCCTTAAAGGTGTTAAATGTTCAAATTCTAAAGTGAGATTTGGAATCTGCATTAACTGCATCATTTGCTAGTAATGTGAAATGTTGCTGGAAATCTGTTCAAAAGATATAAATTAAATTTGCAATTTTAAATCTGTACTCACCCAATCATACTATGCATATGCTTATGTACAAATGTAACTTTATTAGTAAAGTTATGGTTATTAATGATCTGAACATGGATAAAAATTCTACAGAATCAAGTTGAAGGAATGCATTTTATGAACAGATTACCATGGTCTAGAAAAGAGGAACTATTACAATCAATTTTATGAGAGAATGGCCATGCATTGCCAGAGTAAGAGTCTTTCTAGCCAACATCCTGTAACTGGTACTGGCCATAAGTAGGTGCCTGACAAAAGAAAGAATGGGATGGGCATAACTGATATGCTTACCAAGGCAGACCTTCCCAAGTAACATCCTAAAATCCATCAATTTTCTTCTCAGAGGATTTCCTTAGCCAGGTATGTTTTAAGTTATAAATAGCATAAGGTTATAAAGTAGCATCCAATTTATTATTAATTGAGTGTACTAATTGTCAGGTTATGTAATCGGATGTTTGTCTCCACACAGGATTGTACTGAAGTAAGAGAGGTAAGGAATGTTGACAACAGCTTGATTCACTACCTAGCCCAGATCCTTTGCCTGTGTACCATGTTGTTGTTTCTGCTGTTTAGAGAAAGGAATGCATAAGAAAAAATAGAGCCTGTAATCATCAGAGATGATACAACAGTGACTGTGCACACAGACCTGTAGAAAGATGGGTCACATAAATGCTCAGAATTAATATGTTTCTACTTTGATTATCTCTCCCAGGTATGCATTGGCTGCTCAAATTTTAGGCATGATTCTGCACACAACTACATGAGGTACCTTTGAGCTGCTCTGTGCTCTCCTTCATGGTTCACCATGTCCCTCCAAGCCAAGACAACTTGGATGGAATTGTCCTAAAGGCTGGATTCACGCACAGCTTTATGTGCCTGTGACAGTCCAGTAAGTTTCTTGTTTGTATTTATAAGCTGCTGGTGTAGGTATGATTGAAATGCAAATCAGAAAGAGCCTAAGACATCTTCAATAGTGAAGCTAATCTAAAGTGACAATTTCCAGCATGAAAAATTCCTCGCAAGGAAGACACTATGTATTCCTCTAATTGGATAAGCTTTTTGATTTCTTTTTGTCACCTTTAAATTGACATGAATATGACTTAGTGAAAAAGTATATATTAAGAGATTATTTTGTTATGCATTTCTTTTCACACTGCATTTTCAATAGTGAATCACCATTTTCAATTTCACAAAATTTTTAGTAGTGCATGGTCTTGTGTTTGGCTGATTGCCCAAAGAAATATTTTAACAAAATAACTGTTTTACTGGTTAACTGCTCAAAAAAAGAAAATACCTGAAAAGCATAAACCTTTTAAAAACTATTAACATAATACCTCCTCCACTTATGGTACAGAAAGTAATGCTGATCTTAATGAGTTCCCAGCCTTCGTCTACCTCACTGTAACTTTAAACAATTACAATTATAAGCAGTCTTTTACTTTTTGAGCTTTCCCTTGCAGGATGAGCCATTGTAGCTGTAGATCTTGGCACCAATAATCATCTAAGCAGAAAACTGAGCCACAGACTAGAAAGAATCACCCAGAGAAATAATTTAAAGAGATCACTTAGCAAATGACCAGTATCTTTATACCTACAATCAAATCAGCTATGAAGCAAGAAAACAGTCTCTCCTACTCTGTTTAAAACAGCAGCACCAAATTACATGAATGCAAAACCAGAGAACGGAGTGTAATCACATTAAGAAATCCCTGCTTTTTACAGAATGCATACAGGAATGTAATAATAATTGAAAATTAAAATAATATTTTATCATAAAAATCCTACATAATCAGCCAGTGACTCATTTTCCTGTAGTAGACTGGATAAACTGTGACTAAGGGCTTAGAAATAATAGTAGGCCACTAAATCGGATAACAGGCAACTTCCGTTATAGATGAAATGCAAAAAGCAGAAGTACAGGAGGTGGAACAAGAAACACATTCCCAAGGAGGAATACGGAAGTATCACCTTGCTTCCCAGGAATGGCATCAGTAAACTCAAAGCTCAGCTTGAGATGAACCTGGCAATAGAGATGAAGGGCAACAAAAAGGTGCATCAGAGGCAAAAAGAACAAAAAGGAAAATGTGGGCCTGACGCTGAATGGAGTAAGCAACCAAGTGATGAAGGACATGGAAAAGGATGAAGTACTCAAACCCTTCTCTGCCCTATTTTACTGCCAATGTCTGTTCTCAGGCCTCCTAGGTCATCTTGTCCAGAAGGAAATTTTGGGGGAGTAGGAGGTACCACCCACTGTAGGGAAAGATCAAGTTAGGTTCTGCTTAAGTAAATCAGTCATGTTCAAGTTCCTGTGACCATGTGGGATGCATCTAACAGAGCTGACAAAGCTGGTCAATGTCATTGTGAGGCCATGTTCTATTTATCATGTTTGAAAAGTTGTGGTGATCAGCAGAGCTGCCCAATGGCCTGAGAAGATCTGATGGTAAGAACATCTTTAAAAGGGAGGGGGAGAAGACCTGGGGAACTACAGCCTGCTCCAGCCTCATCTAAGATCCTGGGAAGGTTATTGAGCAAGGTCTCTTGGAAGTCATTTGTAAGCACATGAACGTCAAGAAGAGTTTGGGAACACTCAGCATAAATTTAGCAAGGGCAAATTATATGTGATGAACCTGATTCCATTTCATGAAGAAATTCCCAGCTCTGTGAAAGACAAGAGCATCAGCAGCAAGGTTTTTGACAGACTTTCACTGAAACCTTGTAGCCAAGCAGGAAAGATAGGCATTAGCTGATTGGACTACAAGGCAGACAATAAACTGGTTGGACCATCAGGCTCAAAAGGTAGGGGGAAGTGGTTCCAAATCTAAGCAGCAGCTAGATAAGAATGGAGTTCCTCAGGAGTTAATACTGCAGCCAAGACTGATTAACACCTTCAACAGTAAGATGTAATTAAAGCACCCTCAGCAAGCTTGCAGATGACACCATAATGGTGGGAGCACCTGATACACCGGAGGGCTGCCATTCACAGGGCCTTGGCAAGCTGGAGGAATGGCATGACAGGAATCATATAATGTTCAGCAAAGGCAAAAAATAACCCCAGCTCAGACTGCTATCTGCTGTTACCTGACTTTTAAAGTTTATCTCAAACTTTACCTGCTAATTATATAAACCTGCAGTCAGAGAGGGTTATATCATGTTTTAGATTCTTTCAGATATATCTGTTGATTAAAAGTAACTATTTCAAGATGCCTATTTTAAATAGTAGTTGTACATTTTTTTCTTAAACTAGAAAATACATGCACACATGCACTATTCATCCACAATTTACAGTAATGTCTGTTTCCAGTCTATGCTATATAAATAATAATTTAAAAGGGCAAAAAGGTCACTTTTATTATTCAAAAGTTAGAAATTTTGCCACTGCTGAATAAAATGGTAGCATTTAATCAAAATTCTGATATTTAAAAAGGATTTCAGAATGGCTAATGCTGGACTGGACACAGTACCTGCTGTCCTTCATTGTCTACCTGTGCATCAGTTCTAAATCATCCACTTAATGCTAGGCATAAGTTAAAATAATCCTTTTCTTCGGAGGTGTGAGATCTGAAGTCTTCCACAGGTATTAAGAATTACTGTTATGCAAGTATTCTGATATGGGACCTGCCACTTTCACAGCTTCCTTACCTCTCTTCAGCACCTAGTCAATGTAGGTCTTGACCAACAGAATTATTTATTTTTAAGTTGTTCTTCAAAAATATTCCAGAATACGTATAGCAACACAGAAATTGTTGACACTGGTCACCAGAACAGAAGACCCTTAAAAGCCAAGGCTTGGATGCCACAAAACTTTAAGGCTTCTATAGTCCTCTTAACCTCACAAATTCCCACTCATTTTTCTGTCTGATAGATCTGAGCTTAAATGCTGACTCAGTTTTGGTTTCCACACTAATTAAAATATGCTTTTCTTTGTAATAGATACTGCTGTCAGATATTGTTTGATGAGACTGAGTCAGTATGATAGAAATATAGGTTCAATGTGAGTGAGTCTAGATGCATAACAACAGTTACGTGTTTAACTGCTACTAATAACAGTTAAAATCCTTCTCAGACCCAGTCAGTAAAATTCTCTTTGACATACTAAGTTTATTTTTAAAGGTTGACATAAACTTGAGGCATCTTTTTTTCCCCCAAGTTCCTTCTTCAGCTTTCTGACAGGTAGTGTAGCATAGACACAAAACTAGGAGCCAAAACCTCTTGAATTTTCTTCATAGTTTGATTACTGGTTTGTTCTGTAGCCTTGGCCAGTTACACTACCCCTTTCCATGGAAGTTTTCTTATGCACAAAATGAAAATAACACTACTCGCTCACTAACTGGTCTCCCAAAGGTAACACGAGAATTTGCTCATGTTTACAATGCTTTCAAAATAAAGAAATGTGCAATAAAAGTGCTAAGAATTATTGTGCAGTTCATTATTCTTAACTGGCAGGTGAGTTCGGGAGCACAGCTGCTGTTGAAAACAGCCTAGAACTGTGAGAAGCTTCCTGAGAAGAGTTACAGCTTGGCAGGCCCAGGGTCGCAATTCTGACCTAAAAAAGAAATAGCAAATTTTCTTTTTCTTTTCTCTTTCAGTACTATGTAAAGCACAGTTCCCACTTATTTTCACTATATACATGACCCTACTGAGTTGCAAATAAATAAATCCAAAGAGCAGCTTTTCCCCAGCCTTTATTTTTAGTACATGTTACTCTGCTGAGGTCCAATCTCCTTGCTTTCATCATCTCTCTCTAACATTTGGTTCCTTAAAACAATAACCAAAATTTAGAATTCTAGCTGTTGTTTTAAAAATACTTTGCTGGTACAGTAAGCAAATAACTGCAAAAATGTGGCTCAGGAGTCACACATTTCAGTTGTTTAACATTTAAAAAAGCTTTTCTTGCCCTGACTACAGAAGGCAAAATCTAGTCTTTGAGGTATTACTCTGACAGGGGGAAGACAATGAGCGAGGAAGTGGTAGACATTAGGACACATTTAGTTTGAAATTAGGACTCTCAGTCTGTACTGCCATAGCATCAAACTTACATTAGAGATGCTAATAACAATTTTCTAATATTTCCTTTCAAAACCAGGTATTAAAGGACAGAAAGAAAAACTGGGGATAATTTTAAATCAAGTTTTTATCTGATTTCCAATAGAGAGTTTTGATTGCTTCTTTAATGGATAATAAAACACAGAAGTTTTTAAGAAGTACAGTGCCTATCTAATCCACAGAACTTTTGACTTAAGGAAAAACTGATAAATTAGGACAGAAGCAACACTGCAAAAAAGATACTTCAGAAATTAACTACCATGTAAGTCATTCCTGTAGCTCCCTAGAGTTTCATAAACACACTAATATACACACTTTCAGTTGTACATAAGCAACATGAAAGCAATTTAAAATAGATCTTATGTTGCACAATTACAATAATCTCTCCCAAATGATGTTTGAGCAAAGAATAGGCTAAATAGTAAGAAGAGACACTCTATGTACTGAATTACAGATAACAAAATGAAACACAAAAAATTATTTTATATATTTTTGTACTGAAAGCCTTTCTAACCACATCTCAAGTCCAAAATAGCTTTTTGCTTTCAAATAACCCTTTTAATGAAGTCTTCAGGTACATGTTGTACTCCTACATTTCTGGAGCTTACATCCAATGAACATGACATTTCCCATCACATTATGTCAGTCACATGTATTAAGAAGACAGAAGAGTCACAGCAATAGCTGGGATAGTTTGCTCCTTTGCCACTGTAAAAGCTATCCTTTAACAGAAAAATAAATGACTACATCAGCCTCTGACACCTTGGATCCCTACCACTGAGAGTGGAGTATGTATATGTGCCATTCCACTTCATAGTGTCCAACAAATGCTGGTCTAGTCAGTTCAAGAAAGTCTATATCCTATCCTACCTTCTGCTATCCCATCTCTCCGAGTTAAACAATGCAAAGAGATAGTTTCCATAACAAAGGTGACTGAAGAGACTTCCATATTTCATGAATCTTTGGACAAATCAATACCATCAGTATATACAGATTTGACCACCTGTCTTAAATCACATCCAGATGTTTGAAGGAAGAAGGGAAATTTACGATACCACACTTACTATCATGATAAAAATATTTGCTCGAGTACTGAATCAGGGTGGGAGCTGCAGCTATTGTGCAAAACAAGTATAGAGGAGAGTAAAACTTCTTTGAAATAGTTATTATAAAGGTGGTAAGACCAAATAATTTAAGTCTCCTTAAACAAGTAAGTTCCCATGTACAATAGTCTCCCACCCTTTTAATACCAGCTGCTTTGGCAAAAGCAAAAGTATTCTGCTGTCCATCCCTTCCTATCTATACTTCCCATCTTAAATGTCATCACAGCTGTTACCTGCACCAAAACTGTCGGTAAACTTAGTTACAGTTATTTGAGGAAAACTGGCAAAATTTAAAGCATGTGGTCACATGCACATTCCAAATATCCTAGCTATCCTAGCTTACAGTAAAATACCACTTTTAATATTCTGTATATACTGGTGAAATATATTGTTTATTAAAAAAAAAAATAATAAAAGAAGAACTGAAATATCAAAAGCAATTGCCTGCTTGTTTCTAACCCTCCCCATAGAAAGTCTGGCAATTGTTACATTTCATAAATGTAACTGTTGTTACCAGCTGCAGGCTCGGTCTATCAATTTGCAAGCACTTGTTTTTATAGCTCACGTTAGCAATTTTACATGTGAAACTTCAATATAAGACATAAATCCTTCATCTTAACAATGTTCATTATTATTGTCTCAGTTTAACCTTGGTGAAAAAAAAATCAGACTTTGGGTCTCTGTATGCAAAGAAAAAAATCAGAAGGATGAAAGGAATGACAAGACACTGTGATGTCTCCTTAGAGTCAGAAGAGTAAGAGTTTACAAAGTATGAAAGATTTAGAAAAACATTACTGAATATTTACTTTCTCATTTTTTTAAAAAAAAAGAGAAGCTTTGTATGAAGTAGTGAGCTCATTTCTTTACAAAGCTAACATAAACCCAGAAAAAATCCTGAGACATCATAAAAATAAAAAGAGAGAGGAAAAGGGAGTGAAAAAGGGAGTGTGGGTGTGTGTGCATGTGTGCATGTGCATGTTTAGGAATAGAATGCATATTTTATTTTAAAAACTACATCCACTGTCACTCTTTTTAGTTTTGCACATTCCAGGTATTTAAATCACAAGATAAGATGCTTGTAATTGAAGGTGTTTTCAGTGGTGGAATTCTTCTGCCTTGTAATGAGTTTCTATGACCCAAATGCTCTTCTACCTTCATCTACCCACTGAAGACAGAAAATCCCCCTGTCTCCCACCCACACTTTAGTTTCCTTTTCTCAGCTGCCCATTTCCATACGTTCAAAGGCAATGGATGTAAGCTGTATTTCCACAGACATAATAGGTCCCCTAAGGAATTGACTGGATGGTCACACTCAAAGAGTTGCAGTCAATGTCTCGATGTCCAAGTGGAGACCAATGACAAGTGGTGTCCCTCAAGGGTCAGTATTGGGACTGGCGCTGTTTAACATCTTTGTCAGCAAAATGGGCAGTGGGATTGAGCGCACCCTCAGCAACTTTGTGAATGACACCAAGCTGTGTAGTGCGGTCGACACACTGTGGGGAAAGGGTGCCATCCAGAGGGATCTTGATGGGCTTGAGAGGTGGGCCTGTGTGAACATCATGGTCCTGCACAGGGGTTAGGGAAATCTCAAATACAGGCTGGGCAATGAGTGGATTGAGAGCAGCCCTGCGGAGAAGGACTTGGGGGTGTTGGTTGACGAGAAGCTCAACATGACCCAGCAATGTGCGTTTGCAGCCCAGAAAGCCAACTGCGTCCTGGGCTGCGTCAAAAGAAGCATGACCAGCAGGTTGACAGAGGTGATTCTGCTCTCATGAGACCCCACCTGGAGTACTGTGTTCAGCTCTGGGGCCCCCAACATAAGAAGGACATGGACCTGTTGGAGCGAGTCCAAAGGAGGGCCATGAAGATGATCAGGGGGCTGGAGAACCTTTCCTACGAGGAAAGGCTGAGAGAGTTGGGGTTGTTCAGCCTGGAGAAGAGAAGGTTCTGGGGTGAACTTAGAGCATTCTTCCAGTACCTAAACAAGAAAGCCAGAGGGACATTTTACAAGGGCATGTAGTGATAGGACAAGGGGCAATGGCTTTAAACTGAAGGAGGGTAGATTTAGACTAGACGTAAGGAAGAAGTTCTTCACTGTGAGGGTGGTGAGGCACTGGAACAGGTTGCCCAGAAAGGCTGTGGATGCCTGTCCTGGTTTCAGCTGGGATAGAGTTAACTGTCTTCCTAGCAGCTGGTACAGTGCTATGTTTTGGGTTCAGTATGTGAAGAACGTTGATACCACTGATGTTTTCAGTTGTTGCTAAGTAGTGTTTAGACTAAAGTCAAGGATTTTTCAGCTTCTCATGCCCAGCCAGTGAGAAAGCTGGAGGGGCACAAGAAGTTGGCACAGGACACAGCCAGGGCACCAGAACCAAACTGGCCAACGGTGTATTCCATACCATGGGACGTCACACCTAGCTTAGGAACTGGGAAGTGGGGGCGGGGTATCAACACTCAGGGACTGGCTGGGTGTCGGTCGGCGGGTGGTGAGCAATTGCCCTGCGCATCATTTGTACATTCCAATCCTTTTGTTACTACTGTTGTCATTTTATTAGTGTTATCATTATCATTATTAGTTTCTTCTTTTCTGTTCTATTAAACCGTTCTTATGTCAACCCACGAGTTTTACTTCTTTTTCCCGATTTTCTCCCCCATCCCACTGGATGGGGGGGGGGGGGGTGAGTGAGCAGCTGCGTGGTGCTTAGTTGCTGGCTGGGGTTAAACCACGACAATGCCCCATCCCTGGAAGTGTCCAAGGCCAGGTTGGATGGGGCTTTGAGCAGCCTGGTCTAGAGGAAGGTGTCCCTGCCCATGGCAGGGGGGATAGAACTAGATGATCTTTAAGAATCCTTCCAACCCAAACCATTCTATGATTCTATGAAATTTCTGCACTTGCATGCAGACAAGAAGCTGGATAAAAGGATAGGTTTCTCCAGCTGTTAGGCTGGCATTGCAAGCACGTAAACGGGAAATGCATAGCTGCTTGAGAGAGCTAACAACTGAAAAATGGCACTAAACATCTAAAGAAATTTAATTTCCTGAACAATATTCTTCCTGTAGCAGCATAATTGCTCTTTAGCTAAGAAAGAATCATAAAGGCTTAAGATTTTATATTACAAAGAACATCAAAATTATAATTGCTTCTGCTCTTGTGTTCAGTTTTGGTTTGTTTGTTTGTTTAAACAGCCTGGCAGCTCCATTCAACAATCTGTAGATCTGCTCTTTCCCTGCCACTCTCAGAAATAAACTTACTTGTAGATAAATCTTGTTTTGTCCAGTTTCAAAACATATTCTACCAACCACAGCAATGAGTGGCTTAGGCAGGATACAAAGTTATCTCTCTATGCCCAGGACAGATTCTCAGCCACAGAGTAGCCTCTCACAGAAGCAATCATTCTCTGAGTGCAGCGGATAGCTATCCATAATAACCAATATATTTGAGGTTTGTTATTTATTTGAATACCCTTCAAAAGGTCTTGTTCTTGCATATTTGAATCCAGCCTAGAAAATAATGCAGTCTCCAGAAAACTGTAATCACTTAGACTTTTTCATAGGACATAAGTAATGTTTTTCATTCTTCTTTCTGTTCTTCTTCTACCGCATCAGGAGCATACTTTTTTTTCAGTCAGTGTTACTAAAGCTAACAAAACACAAAGTACCTCCTGTGTATTACACAGTTTACAAGGGACATACCAAATACTATTGAAGTTTCAAAGCCAAATACTCTGAAATCTAGAAAGTCCAGGAATGTGAACTGTAATCATGCCACATATATTTAGCTTTCCTTCTGTATCTCAGACCAATCTTGTCTCCAGCCTCGATGGTGTGATAGTGTGTTCCAGCCCTCCCCTGGCAACACAACCTGTATTTCCCATAACCCTGGTCTAGTGATAACCATGAGTGGATAACAGTAATGAATGTCTTCTGGTCGTGTCGATTTGGGGGCAACAGATAACAACACAATAGCCAAGGGTTAATTTGAGCAACATGCCCATCTAACCACAGTGCTGGTCAATGTCCAACTCAAGCCAAATTTGGAAGAAATTAACATCTATAGTCAGTATGTAAATATGACTATGAGTCAATTACGTTACTCCATTAATAGTGGACAGCCCAGGGCCCCCTGAGCTCCCCTGCACGGCAGCAGGCTTCATGCCAGGGTTTCTTCTTGAATAGGGATGCCTCTCAAGGTTATTCCTCGAGGTTGAGAGATTCCTTATCATGTCAGATACTTGGTAAGTGAATTAGGAATAAGCACACTGAAACTTTGAAATCTTAGCTAGATTGGCTTTGTCTATTGGCTTTGTGTGGCAAGGTTTTGGTAGCAGGGGGGTTACAGGGGTGGCTTCTGTGAGATGCTGCTAGAAGCTTCCCCTGTGTCCGACAGAGCCAATACCAGCTGGCTCTAAGACAGACCTGCCACCAGCCAAGGCCAAGCCCATCAGCGATAATGGTAATGCCTCTGTGATAACATATTTAAGAAGGAAAAAAAGTTGCTGGGACAGACAGAAACGGCAGCCGGAGAGAAGAGTGAGAACATGTGAGAGAAACAACCCTGCAGACCCCCAGGTCAGTGAAGAAGGAGGGGGAGGAGATGCTCCAGGTGCCAGAGCAGAGATTCCCCTGCAGCCCGTGGGGAAGACCATGGCAAGGCAGGCTGTTCCCCTGCAGCCCAGGGAGGTCTACAGTGAAGAAGATATATCCACCTGCAGCCTGTGGAGGACCCCACACCAGAGCAGGTGGATGCCCAAAGGAGGCTGTGACCCCGTGGGAAGCCCACGCTGGAGCAGGGTTCTGGCAGGACTTGTGACCTCGTCCCACGCTGGAGCAGTCTGTGCCTGAAAGACTGCAGCCTGTGGAAGGGACCCACGCTGGAGCAGTTCATGAAGAACTGCAGCCCATGGGAAGGACTTATGTTAGAGAAGTTCATGGAGGACTGTCTCCTGTGGGAGGGACCCCACACTGGAGCAGGGGGAGAGTGTGATGAGTCCTGCCCCTGAGGAGGATGAAGCGGCAGAGACAACGTGTGATGAACTGATTGTAACCCCCAGTCCCAATCACCCTGCTTTGCTGGGGGGGGGTTAGGTAAAGAATCCGGGAGTGAAGCTGTGCCTGGGAAGAAGGAAGGGGTGGAGGGCAGGTGTTCTGAAATTTGGGTTTATTTCTCATTTCCCTACTCTGGTTGATTGGTAATAAATTGAGTTAATTTTCCCCACTTTGAGTCTGTTTTGCCCATGACAGTAATTGGTGAGTGATCTCTCCTGTCCTTATCTTGACCCACGAGCTCGTTGTTATATTTTCTCTCCCCTGTCCAGTTTAGGAGGGGGAAGTGATAGAAAGGCTTTGGTGGTGATAGAACCCACCACACTAAGTGATATAAAGGGTTGATTGTGTACATATAATACTTTAGACATAAACCATAGACAAAGTCTGGGACTAAGTCTGGATCCAGCTGCACCTGAACTCCCCTCTGAGAAGGCATTTAGAATGCAAAGGGATCCTTTCTGAACCTCATGACTCAATGGGAAGGTCTCCCTGGCAGTTTTGTCTGACCCTGACCTCTATGCAGTAAATATCAGGTGAACCTTGCCATTGAATCTTGTTAAATCACTGTTGCATTTACTATCAAACTTTCTTAAATTACTGTTTTATATCAGCAAACATATTGCTACTTCTCTTACAAGTGAAGTGAGTGACTTCATCCACAACAAATTGGCGTAGTCAGCAGTATGGCAAGTAGTATCACTGATTATTTAAGGAGGCATGGAGCGAATCTGAGTCCCAACTTCTCAGAAGAATGGGCTCGCGACAACTGGCATAGGAAAGCAGTTGTCCTAGGCATTCCCAGAGATGCAAGATCAACTGTTGCATTTACTATCAAAGTTTGTTAAGTCACTATTTTATATCAAAAACCATATTGCTACTTCTTTCTTATGAGTGAAGTGTGTGACTCTGTCCGTGACACATGGATACAAAACAAAAAAATCAAGACACCAATCTATCTTCAAAACTTTACCAAATGACATTATACTTATCTCTCCAAATAATATTTACATTTGTAAACAACCTAAATGTTTACATGCTCTTATGGATATAGTCAGCATTTTTATGAACAAGTTTCAAGAACTGGTCGACTTATTCCAAAAATAAAGATATGCACATGGAAATAAGATATGGGAGGTGATATTAAATTCAAACTTAATATTAGATGGGTTTTTGCCATAGCACCCTAATGAATACTTATGGTTTTTCCCATATACTACAAATCCTACATTCTTTTCACAGCTACGTTGTCCAAATACAGTATTCTCTCTGAAGATATGTCCAAAAGTTCTTAAGTTGTGCATTTCAGTTCTCAGTGTGTTCATCTTTTCTTTTCCTTATATATTCTCAGGTTACCAAATGGCTGCATTGCTGTCACCATTGTAAGGAACAATT
Source organism: Haliaeetus albicilla (assembly GCF_947461875.1). Classification (NCBI taxonomy): domain Eukaryota; kingdom Metazoa; phylum Chordata; class Aves; order Accipitriformes; family Accipitridae; genus Haliaeetus; species Haliaeetus albicilla. Next base: position 8,687,612 of record NC_091516.1, read on the forward strand.
TCATGTTAAGCAATTCACATTTTAGAAGATAGCAACAGAAAATAGGATGGTATCAGAAACATTTAAGAAGAGGAAAAGTAACTCTAGAAAATGTGCATGATAAAGAAGTCACAAAGGTAATATGAAGAAACTATAATACAAATCACTAGAATCAAATATGTTCAACTATTTACATTACAAATAACATAGATATACAGGAGCAGGCAAAATCCTGTCATGATTCCTTGAAACTTGTTTTGCAACTGTATCATGTAAAAAATGTTCTGTGTATAAAAAGGTTCCTATCTTTATTATAATAAGAAAAAAAAGCTTATTCAAGCCTCCGGAAGTCTTTCTGAATATAAAGTATTAGTAATGTTCAGAGAAAATGTTGTTTAGTGTTTGTATTTGGACATGACCAAAAGGTTTACAAGCAGTATTATCAAGTGTCAGCCACAAATTTACGTATTTATATTTTATTCTTCTTTTTCACTTATTTAGAGGATTTAGAAAAGAAATAAACTTCTGTCCTAGAAGCAGCATCTGCTGTCTTCCACCTGCCACTGAAAATGTCAAATCAAGAAGGAATTGCTGGACCTTACCTACTGGACTCGGCAGATGTAATGGCAATCAAAGGAGGAATCCTCAGTGGAAGAGTCGTGGGCCTTGGGATAGTTTCGGTATCATTCTTTTTATCCCACTCTGCCTGTTCTAACTGCCTGAAAGCCAGGGGCGGAAGCTGGATGTTACGGGAGGATAATCTCCGCACAAGATAGGGCTCCATTCCCTGGAAAGACTCTTCATCCTCAGTGCTGTGATGCAGACCTTCTTCTGAAACCTGTGATCAAGGTAAAAAAATACCCATCATATAAGAAAATACCTATAATGTTAATGTGATAACACTTTTATTATTTATATTTCACTATCATTATTGAGAAAATGAAAAAGAATGACAAATGCAGTAAAAATTTTCTAGGGTTTAGAAAATCTGGTTTTTTAAAAGCAAACAGAAAGCTATTTTACAACAAGATTAACACACTGCTGTCTAAAATATGTACTCATACCTGTATAGGGGACGGAAGTGCTCTGCATTAAACAAATTTCTTTCCCACAATATACCTGCTTCCCTACAAGTTATCTACCTTTTGGGAGAAGTAAGAGTCCAAATACCAATAATAAAATAAAATAAAATAAAAGCAGTGGTCAGAGATTTACAACTATACACCTCTCCACTGAAGACAGGATAAAATTCACCGTAAATTCTCTCAGCTGTCCCAACTCGGTCTTTCTCTTGCTCACAGTGATTTCATGCTAATAGTAAGTGATGAGTACTTAAAACAACCACTGTAGTGCTTAGAAACAGTCAATAATTAGAACCTCTGAAGGTCAGGCCCTAATGAAATCTTAAGTGTATACATTATTTTTAATTTAATCATCTAAACCACTAGTAATATTGTCTGGGTCATGAAAGAATGGCATACAATCCAGGAAAGAAATCTCTGACTGATACTGATTTAAAGGGGAAAAAATTTCTTCAGAAAGTTTTCAGAACTTTTAATAAACAGCTCACCATTGAAAGAAACTTCTCAAAGAATTACTTTTCTGAGAGCACTGTTATTCTCAGAAGCCTGCTGTAATAACAAGAAGAAATTGGCTTTTTTCTCCATGTCTTACACAAAGTCTTTTACCATTACTTGATAATTTCCCCAGCACAGATACCACTGTCTGCACCTTTTGCCTTGATTACTTTCCAGTGAAGAAACCCAAGTTCTGAGCAAATATATTTTCTACATCTAAACTAAGAATTAGGAATACAGCATATATAGCTATATATTATTCCGCCTAGGTCAGGTATCAATAGTTCCATAGTCCCAATACAATACTTGAGACTGGTACACCAAGTATTTACCTCTGCCAAACTAGAGTTGACATGTATATTATGCTATACATGGTGTACAAAATAAAGCAAGCTAGGTTATGCCCACAATTTACAATCACACCTCCACTTAACAGTAAAGACATTGCCTTCAGTTTGACATGTCTCATGAGTACTGATGCACACCTGCAAGAAAAACTTGCATGGCAATGTATTTATTCTGTGCACACAGGGGGAGCCATTAATGCAACAACTTTCCTGATAAGTAATTGTATTTTATTTACACGGCCAGGTTTTGCTAGCAGGCGGGGTTACAGTGATGGCTTCTGAGAGTAGCTGCTAGAAGCTTCCCCCATGTCTGACAGAGCCAACACCAGCTGGCTACAAATTGGACCAGCCACTGGCAAAGGCCAAGACAATTAGCAACAGTGATAGTGCCTCTGTGATAACATATTTAAGGGAAAAAAAAGTTGCTGCACCACAGCAACGGCAGCCGGAGAGAGGAGTGAGAACATGTGAGAGAAACAACCCTGCAGACCCCCAGGTCAGTGAAGAAGGAGGGGGAGGAGATGCTCCAGGCGCCAGAGCAGAGATCCCCCTGCAGCCCGTGGGGAAGACCATGGTGAGGCAGGCTGTCCCCCTGCAGCCCAGGGAGGTCTACAGTGGAGCAGATATCCACCTGCAGCCTGTGGAGGACCCCACACCAGAGCAGGTGGATGCTCAAAGGAGTCTGTGACCCCGTGGGAAGCCCACGCTGGAGCAGGGTTCTGGCAGGACCTGCAGTCCCATGGAGAGAGGACCCCATGCTGGAGCAGGTTTTCTGGCAGGACTTGTGACCCCGTGGGGGACCCACGCTGGAGCGGTCTGTGCCTGAAGGACTGCAGCCTGTGGAAGGGACCCACACTGGAGCAGTTCATGAAGAACTGCAGCCCGTAGGAAGGACTTACGTTAGAGAAGTTCATGGAGGACTGTCTCCTGTGGGAGGGACCCCACACTGGAGAAGGGGGAGAGTGATGAGTCCTCCCCCTGAGGAGGAAGGAGTGGCAGAGACAACGTGTGATGAACTGACCCCAACCCCCAGTCCCCATCCCCCTGCGCTGCTGGGGGTAGAAGGCAGAGAAAACTGGGAGTGTAGTGAAGCCTGGGAAGAATGGAGGGGTAGGAGGAAGGTGTTTTAAGATTTAGTTTTTACTTCTCATTACCCTACTCTGATTTGATTGGTAATAAATTAAACTAATTTCCCCAAGTCGAGTCTGTTTTACCTGTGACAGTAATTGCTGGATGAACTCACCCTGCCATTATCTTGACCCATGATCCTTCATTTTCTTTTCTCTTCACTGTCCAGCTGAGAAGGGGAGCGATAGAACGGCTTTGGTGGGCACCTGGCATCCAGCCAGGGTCAACCCACCACAGTATTATTAATAAGTTCCATTTATACTTGGAGCTTGATCATTTGCTGTGAGCAAACTATTTCTAATTAAGTTTTTAATCACAAAATCTAAATTAATACTTTAGCTATTTTTCTTAATCTAGCTATAATGTAGTAATGCATTCCCCCAATCCACTAGCTAACAGTCACTTTGGCACGTAGTTTGTTTTGTTTATGATGAAGGGTGCACTGTTTGGCTGCTACCCACCCTGCAGCCCGCTGAAGCCCCCAGGTCCTTTCCAGCAGGGCTGTGACCCAGTCAGTCACTTGCCGGCCTGTGCCGGTGCTTCAGGTTATCCTGTCTGGCTGCTGAACTCTGCACTTCAGCATGGGCTCTAGTATCAACCCCTCACGGTGATGTGCTCATTACCAGCTGCCAGCCAGATGTTGAGCCATCAGTCTCTACACTTTGATCGCAGCAGTGGAACTAGTTTTCTGCCCACCTAGCAGTCTTTTCATCCAGCCCAGGTCTCCTGACTGGAATTCAAACCAGTGTTTTTTAAGGTCGTGGTCTGTTAAGACAGATTTGCCACAATAAAGTGGGGAAGGGGGGGATGGGGAGAGGGATCAAACAAATTGCAATCTATTTATCTCTGACAGAATGACTGAGAAATCCAGAATATAAGTAAATAAATAAGATTACTTTTGAAGCTCTGAGAGCTTTAAAAGTTATTAAGGGAAAGAGTGACACAGAGTAAGAGACATTTGATGATGCAAGGGGCTTCAAAGAGAGATCCAAAAGAGACTACATAAACATATGTATATACAAGGATAAGGAAGAGCATGCTGAGGACAAAGGACATTTTTCTTTGGATCCAGACTTTGTCTTATTATGAGGACTATTAGAAATTTAAATAGAGGCCAAGAAGCTCATATTTGTGTAGCTCTGTGGAGAACATGGAACAGGTCATGCATCTGAATGTAGATATACTTAAAATGGTATCACTATATGAAAGACAAGAAAACTACTCACCAGTTTGATAGAAACAAAGATAGAAAACTTAAACTGCACAGCATGAAGTTACATGAGGGTAAAGATGATACTTTTATGAGCTTCTAATTATCAGATGGCTAAAGGTAAACAGCAAACAATGGGACACCAAAATCAGTTGCAAAAACTATGAATTTTCAGAAATGCAAGAAATATATGAAAAGCAAAAGACCTGGTGTTGGCCATCTTCCTGCTGCCTCTCAAGCATTTACTGAAGTATAGAAATCAAGCTACACAGCATCAGCACATAAAAGACCTTTCAGTTCCAATAGCCACAGCAGTAACACATGAATGTGAGCTAGATATGTTGTGCAAATATAGAAAATATATATTAAGGTAGTGTATCATAATTTGTCATAATACCACCTTTGTGATAAAAAGAAAGAATGTGGAATGCCGAATAATTTTATTAGGGCAGTATATACATTGAACTGTCAACATAAGGATGGTTAAGTAGGAACAAAGATTCTTGGTTTATTTGGTATTTATAGGTTTTCCTCTTTCTTTAACATGGATATGGGAATAATATAATAATTTCAAAATTCTTAGGAATCAGTAAATTTACATATTTTATATATTTATAATCTACTGAAAAATTATGGTTTCTGAACTAAAGTCAGAAAGAAATATAAAAACATGATGGTGGGTATACAGATGCAGGACAGACCGGTTAAGAGTTTCTTGTAAAGCCATTTTATCTGTATGTGATCTTATGACTAATCAAGCAAAATACAGACTCATAACACCGAGGAAGATAGCAAAAGTTTCTCCATGTCAATAACCCGTAAGAAGCCTGCCTTTAAAAAAGGAAAGAGATGAAGGCAAACTGTGACACAGACCAATGATCAAATTTAGGAAATAAAAATTTTATGGTAAAAGATTAATTGAAACAACCAGTGAAAGTTTTTATATTGTCCTTGACTGCCAGTCACTCACAGAACCCAATTCTAAAGTCAGCTTTTAAGGTACACATCACAGTCACTACATGATCACCTTGGCAAAAAACCCCACGATTTTCTAATAAAATATGGCAAAATCTAGTTAAAGAAGTCCTGCCACCACCTGAGATGCTGCCAAGGAATTAGTTTACCATCATATTTCAACTTTTCTAAACTGTATGCAAAATATCTTCATTCATTCAAAAGGCATACATGATGCTGTCTGCATATCAGTTCACAGAAGCAACAGGTGATACCTCATATTTGCTTACATGAACTTGCACTGTCCACTTTTATTTATTTTTTTCATATTGTCCTTCTGACTACTGGAATGTTGATCTCAGCTTAGGATTATATCCTTTAAAATGTTTCAATCGAATGGCTTTTTAATGTATATCAAATAGAAAAGGAATCTCTTTCAAGACCAGAAAAGCAGCCTTTATGTTTGGTTACAAGAACTGAAGTGTGTTAATTAGAGGAATATTTACATCAAATTGTGACTATTAACTAGGTTAGACTCTGCTTTTTTCATCTGTCAGGTGATAGGTTTTATGCTTGCTTACAAGTAAAGCCTCATTGCCCTTCAACCTTAGTGTCCTCAAAGCCCAAATTTTGGTTATCTTTTATTAGGGGCATAAGGTGACCTTATAATTCCCCACCCAAAACCCCAACACCAACATAATCCATTTCCCTGAACTCAGTAAATTTTTTGTTCCTTTTAATTTATAAATCTTTCTTTTTACCTATTTCTCTATATAATCAAGACCTCTTCCTTGGCTTTCTCACAGACTTATACTGAAGGTACTTCCCTGGCTGCCTCTGCTTGTCACCGGTTCTAATTGTGACTTCCCATTAACTTCCAACCTAGATTTTAGTCAGTGGCCACAAAATCTTCTTACTTTCACCATGTTAGTACTTTCATAGGTTTTCCCACAATATCACTACCTTGATTAGTCTCTTCTGTTAGTAGCTGATAGATGCTCTATACAGCACTTTTAATTGCTTCTTTCACTGAGTAAAAGATAGCTACGATGTTCAATAAGTTCTGCACTTACCAAACAACAGATCAAAAGTACAACTGTCAGCAGCTATGACCACTGTAGCCTTTTTCATAAGTAAGGCTTTTTCAAGTAGTTAAGACAGAGCACAAGAATGACTTCATTTTGGACAGAACTGAATGTCATACAGCAACAGAGAGGAAAATCTGTCTCCACTATAATTAAAACTGTAGTACTAATAATAACTATTTCCTCCTTTTAGAATAGAGTACACAATTATATTATTATGTAAAAATACTTTAAATTACAGCCAAAAGTTTCAATTTAAAACTTTAAAAAACTAAATAAGGGCACAAATGAGCCCTTATGAACACTGTTTAAGACCAAAAAACTCAAAGGAAAAAATAATTACTCTCATATGGCATGCTTATGCAACATAAACCCAAATCTACAAAAACAACACTGAGAAGTTCACAGAGTAATACACCTACATATTAGAAAATGGCAGATTTTTAACAGCCATGTGTGCTACCTCAATTCAATGTACTTATATTTACACATTACAAAACAGTTGTTGATCACATGATCAATATAGCCATATTTCAAGAAGATCCTTGCCTTATTTATTGCACAAAATTGACACTTCTCAACTAATGAGTAGCCATTTAATGTTCTGCAGCAGAGCAGTCAGGAACAGGAGGAGGAAAGGACTGTAATCATAGATGAAACAGAAAACACCTGATCCCTATCCCTAAGTGAGCTAGGATATATGTTAAAAGATTTCAGCCATCAACCAGGTGAGCAAATTCTCAGCTGGTTACTATGATGCTGGGACCAGTAGTCAGGAATTAGACAGTAAGGAAGCCCAGCAGTTGCGAGCCTTTGCTAGGGATAAGGCCCTTAAAAAAGGGATTGTAAAAGGGGCAGGAGTCCTCAGTCTTTGGAGGTGATTCCCAAGCACAGATACAGGCTGGGCAATGAGTGGACTGAGAGCAGCCCTGCGGAGAAGGACTTGGGGGTGTTGGTTGACGAGAAGCTCAACATGACCCAGCAATGTGCGTTTGCAGCCCAGAAAGCCAACTGCGTCCTGGGCTGCGTCAAAAGAAGCATGACCAGCAGGTTGACAGAGGTGATTCTGCTCTCATGAGACCCCACCTGGAGTACTGTGTTCAGCTCTGGGGCCCCCAACATAAGAAGGACATGGACCTGTTGGAGCGAGTCCAAAGGAGGGCCATGAAGATGATCAGGGGGCTGGAGAACCTTTCCTACGAGGAAAGGCTGAGAGAGTTGGGGTTGTTCAGCCTGGAGAAGAGAAGGTTCTGGGGTGAACTTAGAGCATTCTTCCAGTACCTAAACAAGAAAGCCAGAGGGACATTTTACAAGGGCATGTAGTGATAGGACAAGGGGCAATGGCTTTAAACTGAAGGAGGGTAGATTTAGACTAGACGTAAGGAAGAAGTTCTTCACTGTGAGGGTGGTGAGGCACTGGAACAGGTTGCCCAGAAAGGCTGTGTATGCCCCATCCCTGGAAGTGTCCAAGGCCAGGTTGGATGGGGCTTTGAGCAGCCTGGTCTAGAGGAAGGTGTCCCTGCCCATGGCAAGGGGCTTGGAACTAGATGACCTTTAAGGTCCCTTCTAACCCAAAACATTCTATGATTCTATGATTCCTGTTGAGTGTGAAGGACAGGTATCCCTTTAAAGAAGGTCGTCCAAATTCCCAAAGAAAATGGACCACCGTTGTGGGAGCTATCCAGTATCTGGTGCAATTAGCTGTGGTGGAGGTTATCTATAGCAACCTGGTATCCAAAAACTCAGATGAAAACGAGTGCACACAGTCCATGTGGTGAAAGTTTGTACGAAGTGCGCCAACATCATATGCAAACATCGTGGAGGTAATGAGCTAGACAGACATGGAGGTGTCGTCTGCAGACAGACTGGCAGAGAATCTCACTTCCTCCCTATGGGCCTGCATCTCAGTTGTGGAGAAACTGACCCAGGATTGTCCCAGCAATCCAAGAAGACAGGTCTTCCTTACCCACAGTGACCAATGTCTCAGCTATTAAGTCAGCTTTTTTCTGTTCAAGGTAGAGAGTATCAGTGGTTCACACTGTGTGCCACCCTGTGCTTCTATCTGCATGACCAGGGAAGAAGACTTAAGGAAGTGGGATGGTGAACATAGCTGGAGACTAGAAGCTCAGGTACAGGAACTGCAAGAAAAATCAGCAGCCAGAAGGCATCCATCCAGGAAAATTACTGCCCCAGTGTCTGCTGGGCAGAGCAGAAGGGCTGATTGTACTTTTGACCTTGATGAAGAGACTTCTCATTTGCAGTCACAAAAATCAAGTAATGAAGACTCTGACCAGAAAAAGAGGGGCCTTGCCTTTGGTCAGGCAGACAAAAAGGACAACCAGGTTTACCGGACTATGTGGGTTCAAAGACATGGCACATCAGACCCATAGGAGTATAAAGCTCTGGTGGACACTGGTGCATGGTGTACTCTAACACCATCAGTTTACAAAGGGTCAGAATCCATCTGTACTTCTGGAGTGACAGGATACCAAGAACTGTCTCTGTTGGGAGCTGAGGTAAACCTAACAGAAAGAGTGCAAAAGCGTCCTACTGTGACTGGTCTGGAGGGTCCATGTATCCTTGGCATAGACTACCTCAGGAGAGGGTACTTCAAACACCCAAAAGGGTACCAGTGGGCTTTTGGTACAGCTGCCTTGAGTAAGGAGAAGATTAAACAGCTGTCTAGCTTGCCTGGTCTCTCAGAGGATCCTTCTGTTGTGGGCTTGCTGCGGGTTAAAGAACAGCAGGTACCAATTGCTACCATGACAGTGCACTGGCTATGATATCGCACCAATCAAGACTCCCTCATTCCCATCCACAATCTCTCAGTGATTGGAGACTCAAAGAGTAATCACTAAAACTCATTCACCCTTTAATAGTCCCATACAGCCAGTGCAAAAATCTAACTGAGAGTGGAGGCTAATTCTAGAGTACTTTGGCCTGAATGAAGTCATGCTGCTGCTGAGTGCTGCCGTACCAGACATGCTAGAACTCCAGTATGAACTGAAATCAAAAGCAACCAAATGGTATAGAACAGCTGATATCACCAATGCATTTTTCTCAATCCCTTTGGCAGCAGAGTGCAGGCCACAGTTTGTTTGAACTTGGAGGGGTATCCAATACACCTGGAAGCAACTGCCCTAGGAGTGGAAACACAGCCCTACCATTTGCCATGGACTGATCCAGACTGCAATGGAACAGGGTGAAGCTCCCAAACACCCCCATTATATTGCTGACATCATTGTGTGGGGCAACACAGGGAGGAAGTGTTTGAGAAGGGAAGAAGAGTAATACGGATTCTTTTGAAAGCTGGTTTTGCCGTAAAACAAAGGTCAAGGGACCTGCACAGGAAATCCAGGTTTTAGGAATAAAATGGCAAGATGGGCATCATCATATTCCAATAGATGTGATTAATAAAATAACAGCTATGTCTCCGCCAACTAAAAAAATAAACACAAGCTTTCTTAGGTGTTGTGGGCTTTTGGAGAATACATATTCCAGGTTGCAGTCTGATTGTAAGCCCCTTCTATTGAGTAACCCAGAAGAAGAATGATTTTGAATGGGGCCCTGAGCAGCAGTAGCAAGCCTTTGAACAATTTAAACAGGATATAGTTCATGCAGTAGCCCTTGGGCTAGTCTGACCAGGACAAGATGTGAAAACCATGCTTTACACTTCAGCCAGGGACCATGGTCATACCTGGAGCCTCCAGCAGAAAGTACCTGGAGAGACCTCCAGGGTTTTGAGCTGGGGATATACAGGATATGAAGCCCATCACACTCCAACTGAAAAAGATATATTACCAGCATATGAAGGACTTTGAGCCACTTCAGAAGTAGTTGGTACTGAAGCACAGCTCCTTTTGGCACGTCAATTGCATGTGCTGAATGTTCAAATGGAGGGTCCCTTCTACACATCATGCAGCTGATGCTACATGGAGTAAGTGGGTCACACTGATAACACAACAGGCCTGAATGGGAAACCCCGACCGCCCAGGAATTCTGGAAGAGATCATGGACTGGTCAGAGGGCCAAAACTTCGGAGTATCACCAGAGGAGTTGACGTGTGCTGAAGAGACCCCACTGTATAATAACTTACCAGAAAATCAAAAGCAATATGTGCTGTTTACAGATGCGCTGTCATTTTGTGAGGAAACATTGAGGGTGGAAAGCTGCTGTGTGGAGTCCTACATGACAAGTTGCAGAAACTGCTGAAGGAAAAGGTGAATCAAGTCAGTCAGCAGAATGTAAAGCCATCCAGCTGGCTTTAGATATTGCTGAATGAGAAAAATGGCCAGTACTCTATTTCTATACTGATTCATGGATAGTGGCAAATGCCCTGTGGGGGTGGTTACAGCAATGAAAGCAGATCAACAGGCAGCACAGAGGTAAACCCATCTAGGCTGCCCCACTGTGGCAAGATATTGCTGCCCAGGTGAAGCACCTGGTTGTAAAAATATGTCGTGTAGATGCTCACATACCCAAGAGCAGTGCCACTGAAGGACATTGAAACAATGAGCAGGTGGACCAGGCTGCTAGAATTGAAGTGGCTTAGGTGGGTCTGGACTGGGAACATAAGAGTGAGCTATCTTTAGCTCAATGGGCCTATGAAACATCAGGACATCTAGGAAAGGATGCAATATACAAATGGGCTCATGATCGAGGGGTGGACTTCACCATTGATGCCCTTGCACAAGTTATCCATGAATGTAAAACATGTGCCATAATCAAATAAGCCAAGCAGCTGAAGCCTTTTTGGTATAGAGGACGAAGGTTGAAATATCAATATGGGAAAGCCTGGCAGAATGATTATATCACACTACCACAAACCTGCCATAGCAAGCGCCATGTGCTTAGAATGGTAGAAGCAACTACTGGAATGTTGGAAACATAGCCTATGACCCGTGCCACTGCCAGGAATACTATCTTGAGCCTTGAAAAGCAAGTTTTATGGCAACACAGCATCCCTGAAAGAACTGAATCAGACAACAAGACTCAGGAGGAGTTGGAAGTCATTGTGCAGCTGGAAAACTGTGATTTATTTGCAATCACAGAAACATGGTGAGATGACACACAACTGGAGTGCTGCAATGGATGGCTATAAACTCTTCATAAGGGATAGGCAAGGAATGAGAGGCTGTGGGGTAGCCGTGTATGTTAGGGAGTGTTTTGACTGTCTAGAGCTTGACAATAGTGATGAAAGGGTTGAGTGTTTATGGGTAAGAATCAGGGGAAAGACCAACAAGGCAGATATCATGGGGGGAGTCTGTCATAGAACACCCAATGAGGATGAAGAGGCAGATGAAATATTCTACAAATGATGGGAGAGGTCTCACCGTCACCATCCCCTCTTCTCATGCTGGACTTCAACTTACCAGATGTCTGCTGGAAATACAATACAGTGGAGAGGACAGTCTAGGAGGTTCCTGGAGTGTGTGGAAGATAACTTCCTGACAGTTGGTGAGTAAGGCAGCTAAGGAAGGTGACCCACCAGATGTGTTGTTTGCAAACAGAGAAGGACTCATGGGCAATGTGATGGTCAGAGGCCTTCTTGGGCACATCAGTCGTGAAATGATAGAGTTTTCAGTTCTTGGAGAATTAAGGAATGTGGTTAACAGAACTGCTACCTTAGACTTCTGGAGGGCAGCCTTCAGCCTATTTAGAAGCCTAGTTGACAGAGTCCCTTGGGAGGCAGTTCTGAAGGGCAAAGTAGTCCAGGAAGGCTGGACATTCTTCAAGAAGGAAGTCTTAAATGGTCAGGAGCAGGCCGTTCCTATGTGCAGAAAGATGAGCCAGCAGGGAGGAAGACTAGTCTGGCTGAACAGAGAGCTTTGGCTGGAACTCAGGAAAAAAAGAAAGTTTATGATGTTTGGAAGAAAGGGCAGGCAACACAGGAGGACTACAAAGATGTCATGAGGTTATCCAGGGAGAAAATTAGAAGGGCCAAAGCCCAACCAGAATTTACAGGGTCCTGCACTTCGCTCACAACAACCCCATGCAATGCTACAGGCTTGGGGAAGAGTGGCTGGAAAGCTGCCTGGTGGAAAAGGACTTGAGGGTGTTGGTCAACAGCCACCTGAATATGAGCCAGCAGTGTGCCCAGGTGGCCAAGAAGGCCAACGGCATCCTGGCTTGTACCAGAAATAGTGTGGCCAGCAGGAGCAGGGAAGTGATTGTCCCCCTGTACTCGGCACTGGTGAGGCCACACCTCGAGTCCTGTGTTCAGTTTTGGGCCCCTCACTACAGGAAAGACACTGAGGAGCTGGAGCACATCCAAAGAAGAGCAACTAAGCTGGTGAATGGTCTAGACAACAAGTCTTATGAGGAGTGGCTGAGGGAACTAGGGTTGTTTAGTGTGGAGAAAAGGAGGCTGAAGGGAGACCTTAATGGCTCTCTACAACTACCTGAAAGGAGGTTGTAGTGAGGTGGGTGCTGGTGTCTTCTCCCAAGTAAGAAGCGATAGAACAAGAGGAAATAGCCTCAAGTTGCACCAGGGGAAGTTTAGATTGGAAATTAGGAAAAATTTCTTTACTGAAAGCGTTATCAAGCATTGGACGAGGCTGCCCAGGGAAGTGGTGGAGTCACCATCCCTGGAGTTATTTGAAAGACATGTAGATGCGGCACTTAGGGAAGTGGTTTAGTGGCGGACTTGGCAATGTTATGTTAAAGGTTGGACTCAATGATCTTAAGGGTCTTTTCTATCCTAAATGATTCTATGATTTCCAAAACAACCTCATAAACACCTGGGCCAAGAAGCATGGCATTGACTGGGTGTATTACACCCCCTGTCATACAACAGTATCCAGGAAAATTGAATGATACAATGGACTGTTAAAAACTACACTGAGAGCAGTGGGTGCTGGGACATTCAAGCATTGGGATACAAATTTAGCAGAAGCCACTTAGCTAGTTAACACTAGAAGGTCTGCCAGTCACCCTGGCCCTGCCCAGCCATAACCCCTATGCACTTTGGAAGGACATAAATTCCCCATAGTACATATAAGGAAATGGCTGGGAAAAACAGTCTGGGTTATTCCTCTCTCAGGAAAGGGCAAACCTATTTGTGTGATTGTTTTTGCTCAAGAACCTGGGTGCACTTGGCGGGTAATGCAGTAAGGATGGGGAGGTCCGATGTGTAATTCAAGGTGATTTAATCCTGGGTGAAAATAATTCATGATTTAGGGTGTATGATGGCAGTGTTACATGATGCTGTGTGTCACCACTGCTGTGGCTGCCATATATCTAAAGTATTATGGCAGGAATCTCTTCCTGCCAGCCAGGCTAGAGGCAAGAGGAGAAATTCATTGCGATGTTAAACCTTATGGCCTAGCCCACAGGGGCCAGGGGTAGAGACTGTAATGGATATACCTTTAAATGGTTGTAACCCGTAACTTGAGTTGTGTGTTATAGGAAATACTACAGTAGAAACCACCTGAATCAATGAAGGACAAACCTCACAAGAAGCAGTGGAAGTGCAGCAGTGACCTGACTTGAGCTCGTTTTGGTGCCCATTAAGTCCATGTGACATACCACCTCTGCTGTCCTGAGTGACCACCATAACAGATGGAGCCCAAAGTCACACACAAAGTTAACTTAGTGAACATTTTATGGATATTTATGCACATTTTACAGACATTTTAGGGGAAAAGGGGTAGTTAATGAGGACATGTTGCGATAGTGTGGGACCTGAGCATGATGTAAGTGGTATGGAATAAGGGGTGAAGAATGTACTGGTTTTGGCTGGGACAGAGTTACATTTCTTTACAGCAGCTTATATGGGGCTGCTTTGGATTTGTGCTGAAAGTAGCATTGATAACACATTGATGTCTTAGTTACTGTTGAGCAGTGCTTACACAGTGTCAAGGCCTTTTCTGCTCTTCACACTGCCCTGCCAGCAAGTAGGCTGGGTGTGCACAAGAAGTTGGGAGGGGACACAGCTGGGACAGCTGACACCAACTGACCAAAGGGTTATTTCATACCCTATGACATGCTTAACAATAAAACTGGGGGGGAGGTTGGTGGAGGGGCCACGGCTTGGGGACTGGCTGGGCAGCAGTCAATTAGTGGTGAGCAATTGTTTTCATTTGCATCACTTGTTTTTCTTGGGTTTCCTTTTCCTCTCTTTTTGTGTTTGGGTTTTTTTTTGTTTTTGTTTGTTTGTTTGTTTGTTTTTCTTTTCCTTACAATTGCTTTTAAGCTTCTTTTTAATTATTAAACTGTTTTTATCTCAACCCATGAGTTTCTTTCTCACTTTTAGCCTTCCAATTCTCCCCCCCATCCCAAGAGGCAGGGGCAGGGAGCAAGTGACAGTGGCTGTGTGATGCTTAGTTGCTGCCTGCTGCCTGACATTCCACATAGGTTTTTCTTAGGTGCTTATCATCTCACTAGCTATGAGCTTCTCAGGCATTAATTTAACTCCGTAAAATCTACTGAAGATACAAGGATGGCATTATCTCATCTTTATAGCCAAGAGTCAGAGACACAATGAGATAAACTGAAAAACAGTCTCTAATTTTGCTTGACCAATTTGGGAAATACAAGTTTCAGAATACTTCACATTAGCTTCCCATGACATCACCAAGTGTATTTTCCTCTCCTTTTAATTTGCAAGAGTTTAGCTCAGTGTGTTTGCAACACTACTAGTTCATACTGGACATTCAGAAAGTAAGGAAAACAGCAACTGGACAAAAAGCCTTTTTTAAGCAGTTTGTTTAATGTTATATAGTAGCTCTATGTTCTGTGATCCAGTTTTATAGGAGTAAGTTTTCTCTAAGATAAGAGTCTATTATCTTAACTTTCAGACCATTGTTTCACTCCAAATCTTTCAAAGCATTTGTTAAATATCTTTCAAGTTCTGCAAGAAATGGGAAGAAGACTATAGTAACCATTGCTACACAGTCCTTACTGATCCTACAAGCAGCTTTAACCTACAGGGTCATGTCTAAGAGAATATGTGATCATCACATTAAAGTTTATCCTACTATATATATTATATATCATAGCACAAGCATAAGGACACACAGAAAAAAAATCTGGCACTGGCTGATTTTTGAGTGCTTTATTTTCTACCGTAGTGTTTTTTAAGACAAATTTGGCATGCACCACTTAATTTTCTTTCAGAAAATAGATGGCATGTTTCCATCATGGGGAGTGACATTGACACACACTTCATTCCTCAGCTAAGCAGAAACTTTAGATTGACTACAAAAAACGACACGCAAACAAATATTTAAATAGAAGCAGTAAGTTGTTAGCTAGTGATCTATTTAGATCTGTAGTCAATGCAAAATAAGCACTTTTCCAGTGAATTCTCCAGATATTCAGTACATAGGAAAACATGAGATTTAGGAATTATTGGTTTTGTTTCTGTCAGAGTCCTGGATTCTGTTTCAGGCTAAATATTTTAGGGAACACAGGTTATTCTTTCTCCCTTACTCCAAGACTGTCCCTTCTCCCCCAGACCCTGAAACATGTTGCCATACATCGTCGATGTTACATTTTGCAAGGGATATCACAGCTTTACATAGCAGAAATGTCCATTCTAGAGGTTGCAGGGAATGCACAGAATGTAGTTTTTTCTTTGTGAGAAAGTTTACATGCCATGTCCTGTGTACCCCACTCTCCACAGAGAAGTAGCCAGAGAGGCTCAGAAGCATCTTGCTGGGGTAGTGTTGCTGATCACATCTTCAGTAATAAAGGTGGTACATGGTCCTAGATGTTTCACTACAGTGTGTTTCCCACACAAACACATTACTTTTCAAACCTAAACTCATTTTTTCCTTTAATTCCTCAAAATCTATCAAAATTCTCTTCCCTACTCAATTTTCTTCTCTTGTCCTCCCTTTTGCTTCTGTCCATTTCTTGAATTAGATAATTATTTTCATTTTATTTTCTTAAGATCAGCAGAAGGCCTCCAAGAGCCATGAGAGGGCAGGGGAAGAAGGCACACAACTGATTTCTGTAATTTGCTTTGGCATCTGTACTGGGTCTGGCTGGGATGGAGTTAATTTCCTTCATAGCAGCCTACACGGTGTGATGTTTAGGATTTGTGACCAAAACAATGTTGATAATACACCCATGTTTTAGCTGTTGCTGAGCAGTGCACAGCATCCAGGCCTTCTCTGTTTCTCGTGCTGCACTCCCAGGTGGTAGGCTGGGCATGCAGAAGAAGTTGTGACGGGACACAACCAGAACAGCTGACCCCAATTGACCAAAGGGGTATTCATTACCATATGATGTTATGCTCAGCAATAAAAGCTCAGGAAAAGGAGGAGGAAGATGGAGGGCATTCGGGGTTATGGCAATTGTCTTCCCAAGTAACCATGACACATGCTGAGGGCCTGCTTTCTAGTACAAAACAGAATTGAAGAATATACCTTTTCTCTGTGTGTGTGTGCAAAGTTTTATATTCTGACTGTCCCTGTGCAAATTTTCACAAAGATGGCAACAAATGTATCTGCAGTCTGAAGTAACAGAGTGCTAAGTTATTTGAAAGTCTACTATCATTGTTTAACCAGTGAAAAAGCCTCATTCTTGTTAACAGCTGAAGCATCTTGAGTTAGAGTTGTGAAAATAATTGTCCTAAGAGAGACAACCAGTATAGATAATGTTATCCAAGGTCACAATTAAGGCTTTCCTCAATTGTAAACAATTTATACCAGTATTCCATGATGAAATTGTTGGGCAAGCATAACAAAAGCCAGTGCTGTCATTACCACAAAACCACCAAGAATGACAACCAAGCTTTGAAACAGCAGGTATCTCATTTGCTACATAAAGTGACCCGACATCGTAATTGCTAATAAAAAAAAAGTAACTCCAAGAAATAATTCTGCTCATGACATTTCTGATCTCTGAGAATGTACACAAGAAGAAGGAAGTTCCTGTTAGGTGTCAGTTAATGAAATCAGTTAAATAGAACATTTTAGGCTTTCTTTTTACGTTAGAGGTCTGGAAGACTGTTAATCCCTGCCCTGTAACCAATTAATTGAATTTTAGAACACAATATCCTTTTAGATACCAATTAACCTACTTCAGCTCTTTTTGTATAGAGCAGACTCCAGGCTAGGTCATTTAAAGTATCTGCCTTCTTATTCCATTTCTTCCTTAAATCCCTCTGCTAATATGATGAATCATTTGCTGGCTAACTTAATGCTCATGAGATCATTTGCTAGCCCTCTAATTAGCAGGTATGTTTCTTAGTTCTTATCAGTAATTGCTCATTAGTAAGCATAGATTTTTGTGCAACAATAAATGATTGTAATCTAAGGAACAAAAGTCAGCCACCTATCACAAGCTTGCTAGAAAATAAAAGAAGAAAAAAAGAAGTCAGAAAGTAAAGAGTCTTGACACAGAAATACAGATTGGGTTTTGTTGCCATTTCTCTGCAGGCCTCTTGACAGACTTAACAAGATTATCTATTTCTTACCTTCCTTAGAGTTTCTTTGAAAAACATTTTTTAGAAGTATTGCAGTATGCATCTCTAACAAAGTAGTTGTGCAGTGCCAGTTCTTGAATCATCCATAACCAACCCACCCTGACACACCCTCCCATCCCCTCCATCTGCTGCTCAATCTTGTGACGTGGATCAAATGACTACTGACATCCTAAAGTTTATCCATTCTCTTCCAAGAACAAATAGGGAGACTTCCAAGTGCTTAAAAAAACCCAACACTGCAGTCATTCTTTTAACAACTTTGACATGCCAGCACAGTGCTCTTTAAAAGAATACTAATTGGGGAAAAAAGGTACAGCTCCTGAACCTCTGTGTGTGTTCTTGCATTACCATGTAACAATATACATTATGCCCACACAATGAATTAAACTAGAAGGTAGCTAAAAAATAGGTAAAAATAATCACCCCGGTTTGTTTATTTGCAGCCCAGAGGCATACTGAGTACCAAAGAGCCAGAAAAAACAATGAAAATTCATTTTTGATGTTTGACATGAAGCAAACAATTTCTCCTAATGAATGATGGGGTTGTTTCTAGCCCACCTACAGAACAACTTCTTGACTCAGCTTTGTGGTTCATTTGAGTCAGAAAATAATAATCTCTAATAATTCTACTTTCTTCCCTACAAAATAATTCTCCCATTTGCACCAAAATATTTTGAGTAAACTGCCCAAATATTTGTTTTATACTTCTACTTAGAATAATTATTATTTTATGCTTTACTAGAAGCTCACATAGTAGTATTTATGATAACTTAAAGTGTTCAAACAGTTCACCTAAACAGACAGTGAGTGGGTACTGACTGTTTTAAATGCCAGTAATACATTTACAGGACACAAAAAATAGGTGCTGGCTTGAGAGTACTAATATCTGGACTTTCTTCTCCTCTTCACTACGGTTGTTCATTGTTACACTGGAAATAATTTCACCATCACCATGCCTTAGCTTCTGTACCTGAAGAACTGATATAATTATTCCCATATAGCTATTATGTGTTTGAGATCCACTAGCACTGTTTATTAGCATAGCTGTTTTAGATCTAGACTAAATACACTCTCCTTCTTTCAGGCAATTCTCTACTTTCCATTCCTACATATTCTCCACTCCTTCCTCACCAATAACCATTTTAATACTTTGAAAGTATAACCCAAGGAAACTATCAAACCAGTAAAATGTTCTTGCTTTTGGATTCTTTAATTTTTGTAAAAAAGTAAGTGAGCCTATATTATTCACAGACCATTTCAATGTTGCATTTCACTATAACTAGATTCATTGTTCCTCATTATTTGCACTACAGAAAAAGAGAAAACAATGATGATCCATACTCTTAATCCCATAGTTAAATAAAATAAACTTTTATACAGTCAGGCAATTCTTACCTTCTTTTGTCTACAACGCAAATATTTTTAGTGGAAAAATAACTCTAAAACATGTCCAGAATAAATTTTTTGCTATATCATTCTTCAAGTGTTTTAAAATAATTACACCATTTAAAATCTGATTATGTATCTCAGCACAAGTTAAGAAGTATTAATGTACATAAGAAAATGAACAATTCTTAGTGATAGTATAGTTAATTAGATGGAGATGGTAGAATTGTTAATGGTGCAAGAAATAGCCATGGTTTTTTCTGTTCTGCATTTAGAAGGATGAAAATGATTTATTCAAAGCAAATGAAAAGGAAATACTTTCCAGGCCATTAATATGGAAAGTTTTCTAAGAAAAAAAGTTTTCATTCAACAGATTGAATTATTTCCACAGAAAAACCCTAAAAAGTTGGCAGAGAGTCCTTTAGCTCTTCTAACAATAACAAATTCTGGAAAACAAGGGAAGTCTGAAAAGACAAAGAGGACAAATTAGATGACCCAAATTCCAATAGAAGAGTGAGCCTACCAACATCGCAAAAAGAAATCAATCCTATTACTATAAAGATGTAAGAATAATCCAGTGAATCTGACTTTACAGGAAACAGATATTCTCAAACAAACCATTGGCATTTTGGTTGTACATACAACAGAGTTTTGTAAAGCATTGACATGAAACTGATGGCAAAAATAATGCTATATGAATACGATTGTCTCTGAGGCAGATACCCTGGGAACTTGCTACAGGATTTTCAGGTTCCCAGCCCCATTTCCATGAGGTTTTAGGATTTTTAATTTAGCAGACAACTAAGCTCTAGCTCAGTAAGCACTTCCTGGTCCTGAGCTTTATTCTTAGAATCACAGAATCATAGAATAATTTCAGTTGGAAAAGACCTTTAAGATCATCAAGTCCAACCATTAACACTGCCAAGTCCACAACTAAACCATGTCCTTAAGCACCCCATCTACATATCTACATCTTTTAAACACCTCCAAGGATGGTGACTCAACCAATTCCCTGGACAGCCTGTTCCAATGCTTGATAACCCTTTTGGTGAAGAAATTTTTCCTAATATTCAATCTAAACCTCCCCTGGCACAACTTGAGGCCATTTCCTCTTGTCCTATCACTTGTTACTTGGGAAAAGCTAGAGTAGGTCTATCCCAGAGGTACAAAAATCCAAGGCTCCAGCCTCAGGACTGTGTGTGCATTTCCAAAATCTCAGCCCAGGTGTTTGATGTATTAGACAGCTTTCCTGGGCCTGCACTTCTTCAATCAGATTTTTTCCTACAAGCTCCTCTTTTTTATCTGTAGAGACTATTTGTCTGACAGTACAAGTTTTTTGAAAGGATGCCTGCGGTTAGGCAGATGCTCAGCAATGAAAAAAAAAAATCATGCCAAAAGCAAGGGAAAAAAAATAACCGAAGCAAGTTATTCAAAGTCATGGTGATGATATAAACAGTTTTGAATTTCAGATCAGTTCATATAGGAGATTATGCCAAGAGTACTGCATTCACTGCTGCACATATAATGAAAAACTCTAGGTATACAGACTTAGGTTTTGTGGGCTTCAGTAAGGCAGGAGTACACTGACTTCAGCTTCATGACGCATTGTCAGTTGCGTAGGAGGTCCTCCTTCAGTAATAATCTCAAATCCTATGGAATTCAGTAACTAAGCTAGGAACATGTGTCAGGCAGCTGCTGACATACTTGTCCAAATGTTCCAAAAATGGTAGTACAAGACTTACACTCTCAATGGCAGTTGAAAAATCAAGAAACAAAGGCTCACCCATACTAGCCCTAATTGTTTGGTATCTGTTGTTGTAAAAAAAAAAAAATCAGCTTGTTTACTGTTACCTGGAATTCTCCAGCTAACAGAACTCAGGTAGACTGCCCTCAGCATGGGAAGAAAGCTAAGATGGACACCATGCAAAAAGTAGAGTTCCTAAAATGGAAAAATGCTTCCTCCATTCCTTTTCATAGTGGAAAAAGTTATGTGGCACCACAGATGACAAATCTTTCAGGATAAATGAAAGCTTTGAAATAGATACTTTAGTTACTGCTGTAAATGCACCTTTCTGACAGGGGCATACAAGAGAAAGCTGACAAAGAAATCATGTCAATATTTTTCTTTTAACTTCTGAAACCCTCTTTGGACATTTCAACAAGTAACTTGATTACCAGAAGTCCTGGAATGAAGTCCTGTTACTGATCTTGTCCAACTTCTGGAAATAAGACTATTCATTACTAAGTTTTTTCCAATATATGTCCTGAAACAAGGCCATGACGTTCCAATCACATTACAAAACATTGGAGAACCCTGATAGTGGAGCTTGTTTGTATCACATGGACATAGAAAATTAGCGGACAGAAGTCCTTCTATGTCATTTGTTTCCCAAAAGGGAAATTCATCTTTTTTAATGCTATGCCAGATACAACTCTGAGAATAGAGCTTTTCCCACAAGTCTTTACCTCCTACTTTTCAACTCCAAAAATCATAGTTATTTAGCAGCTCATATGATCACTTGGGTAGACACACTAAAATACAGATTTGGCCTCTCTATATTTCCATTATATATTTTGACATATTTCAGGCTTAAATATTACCAAGTTTGCAAAATCAAATCCATTTTTGTTGAACACTGAGCAGGTATCAGATATTAATCACTGAGCAAGAATAATATCAGAGAAAATCTGATCATTCTCTAGTAAACTTCAGGCTCCAGGACCCAAGAGAGTCTTCCATTCCAGATTCTTTAACTTCACAGATGTGTAACTGTAAAAAGGTATTTACATTGTGCTTACACACTGTTATCCCAGAATTTAAAGACGTCTTTAGTACATTTCCAAGGAGCTAGTTTACGAAGTCTGGTAAACTATAGGACTGAGTCTTCCTTTCCACCTTGGAGAAGATGAAGGTTTTTGTCTTTCTTACACAACCTCTCTTAGAAAAAAGTTTTGGACACTTTAATTTTTCATGTCAATATTTCTGGATTATAGTCTTCCAACCATGCAGCTATTACATTGGTGTCATATAGAAAAAGCATGCCAAGTTGATTTGTTTCAAATAGCCAGTATAATTCCTTTTCCTCTAGCTCTACATATCTTTGGGTTTGAATAAAAAAGAGATTAAAAAATGAAGATTTCTTAAGAACTAGTAGATTCATTGACCAGCAATATGTTCTACAGACCTAATAACTAGACAAAAATACAGAAGAGGATATTTACAGTTCAAGACTAATAAATACAAAATAGCCAAACGATCATTACTAAAAGTTAACACTAGATCCTACAAATTTGTCCATGCATATGTGTCACATACCTCATATGTTATGTCTGATGTTCCTGTACATAACAGACAGAAATACAGAACTTCTGCACAAACTAGAAGTAAACTTATAGAACACTAGTCTTCTGCAGAAACATAAGTAGCTATAGAAATGAGTAAGCATGTTCAACAAATTAATTCCTTATATGTGCATTCTGCAGATCATCACAGACTCTGCTGAAGAAGTATTTTACATCAAGCTGGTGAAAATTTTCTATGCTTTTATGTTTCTGTAGATCTACAGAAGATAGACACAAAGGAGACACAGAGTTAAAAATTACAAATACACTATCTCCATCAGGGACTTTACAGCAATTATTACATTTTTCTCTTTTGTTTTTACAATAAAGACATAAACATACGAAAGGCAGAAAAGGTGTCAGGAAAGAAGAGAACGTAGGCACATTGTAACATTGTTACTATGATTCAACAAAGTACTGTTCATCAAACAGAGCAAACGGTTACATATGTACTCTTATGTTCTCACAAATACAAAGTAAAACATGTTATCCTCAATGTCAGCGAAGTAAGTTTTGTCTTTTTTTGACTACAGACACCACCTTTGTTCGTTTCTTTCACCCTTGCTACCATGCAAAAATTGCATGACGGAGTTTTTCAGCACATTCACAGATCTGAATCTCTCCTCAAAATTTCCTCAAAGATGCTCTTTCTGTTGACCCAGCTTTTCTGTTGCCACAACTGATAATCTTTGCGAAGATTTCCATCACCAGGACAAGAAACCAGCATGTTCTGTGGCAGTCGGGCCGAAGAAAAAATGTGTAAAAGGAATTTTCACTCCAGCAAGAAAGGATAAATGAAGCTAGTTCCATGGTTATCTGCTACATGCAGCACAAGCTTAGAAACTTAGCTCCCTGGACAAAAGGAACATTTCATGTAGAAAAGCTACAGGTCCTTTTCTGGAAGTGAGTTTTACTGGAATATGTTTTGTGACTTACCTAAGCAAAACTTTGTTGAGTTGAAGAAAATAATTCTGTTAATCCTCTTTGTACACAGATGACATATAACCCACTACTTGTGAAAAGTCTGTAGAAAGCAGTATCACACTTCCAAAATGCTCTTTTTTAGTGTTGTGAGACTATAGGTTGTTCATAGGCTGGTTTCTGGATTAACCTGTTTTTTCATCCTCTCTCTGTGAATGGAGCTGAGTAACATAATAAGCTGCCTAACTTGTAGGGAAAATAAATTTTAGTCAGATAGGAGTGAAATGAAATAAAATATCCTATCATTTAAAAGAAAAGTTATAGAAAAAAGTAATACTGAAAAACCGTGCAACAGAATGAATTACCACCTTGAATAGAGACCTCTGGTTGCACCAACAGGAAGAAACAATAGATTCTGATCTAGATATAATCCATCTCAGCTACACCTACCCTTGCTATTATGCTGCTTTAGGAACTTGCAAATTAAAAATTACTTTTATAAAATTTTGGAATTTTATAAATTTTAGCAGACTGTAAAAAACAAGAAACAACAAAGTTTAGATAAGCCGATGATATCTAGAATTAGCTTCCTTGAAATTTTTAATTTTCTTAGAGAAAAACCTACCAGAGGTAGCTGAACTAAATAAAATAACACAAAACAAAATAAAAGAAAATAATCTTCTATAATAACACAACTAGACATTATTCCATGCTGTACTTTAACAAGTATTCCTGAAAGATGCTGAAGTATAAGTAAAGAAATTTGAGCGTGAAGCTTCTATATATCAAACCTGATTTTTTTCAAGTGCTGTTTTCTAAGGTATTGTTTTATTACAACCTTTTTATGATCGGGGACCAGAGCTGCCTTGAAGGAATCCATCTATTGTTTAAAAGGGAAAACCACTTCATCCTACTTGCTGGGACATACACCTTGCATTTCAAGTTGTTTCTAAGAAACTTCATAAGCAGGACAATACTAAACTTGACTATACACAGTTTTGAGGCGTGACTCTACCTTTAAGTGTATGTTATTACACAGTTCACTTTATCAAGAAAAATTAGAAGAGAAAGATGTTTCTGCATTTCACACTAACAAGAATTACATTAAGGAAACTTCTGATTTCTTCATAATGTCCTTTGAAATTGCATCCCAAGGTACAGAATCCGTATCCTTTTTGTTCACTAAGATCGAACTACTGCATGAACGAGGCTTTGAAATATTACTTTTTTACTAGACACAGCTTCAATTTTATTAAGGTGTTCTGTTTACCACCAATAGTAAGAAATCCACACCAGGAAGTCTCTATTCAGAATAAGCAAGTATTTGAGAGCACTGTTATACATCCAGTTTAAGTTCTACAGTAAAACAAATAAATTTGCTGTCACAACAGTTTCTTTATCCTGTTTGACCCAGGGAGAGATGGCCATACAGGTTCATATTAATACCACACCTAGCCCAGTATCCTCTCTGATGACAGTTTGAAGGAGATGCTTAGGGAAACTGTGTTAGAAAAAGGTCAAGAGTAAAAGCAATCCACCTCGCACTTTGATAGCTTCTATTTTCTTTCAATCAACAACTTTAAGGTTTCCTGAGGCAGGGGTTTCTTTTGGACTGTTGCACTTAATAGGCATCAATAGAAATTCATGGTTAATTCCATTAATCTATGTGCCTTGTTTTGAACCTATTTTTATAATTTCCTTTTACATTTTGTAGTTTTTAGTTCTACAGTTTAAGTATATTTTCTGTCAAAACCCCCTCACTTTTGCTTTTAAACAGATGCCTGGTAGTTACATTGTTCTCTATGCCTTTCTGGATAATCCCTAATATTCTATTTGACTTGTTGACTGCTGCCGATTATTGAGTTGATTTTTGCAGATAAATACCCACAATAATGTCCAAGATCTCTATTCTGAGTTTAAATAGATCACTAAAAAGCCCTTGCATATAATTAATGTACAATTATTTTATATTTCCCATGTGCATCTGTCAGTACTTGTCAAACTGCTAGGCAAAGCATAGAATCTTAAGACCAATTCAGTGGAATTATTACCTTTATGCAGTTTAAATCTTTTTTTTTTTTTTTTTTTTTTCCCCCCAGCAAATGAAGAAATACCTCTTATTTTTCAGTACATTATCTTGCAAACGGGTATCTCTAAAGTCACCAGTTAAAGATGTTTGAGAACAGTCCCTGACAAAGAATCTTTGTTTGCACCTATAGGTTCACACTAATCTCTTAAAGGAGAGGCACTGCAAAGTCAAGAAGTTCTATTTCTTATCCTAAGGTCAAGAGGGAAATAGAATGTCTGCAATTGTATTTAGGGAAGACTTTGAATAATGCTGGTGTAGGAAGACAGACAGGGAAATAATTTACAATTTATTTCCTACAGAATTATCAGCAATCTGACAGGAAGAAACAGGTTGGGAATTCGCTGAAACACTAGCTAGTAAGACCATTTGGCTCGAGTTAGGTGTTTATATTCTATTAAGTGATAAAGAAGAAAAATATTTTATTGTGTATAATTGTAAAAAGATAGCTTGATGAAGGTAAGTAAAACAAAGAGTGCACACAACACAATGAAATCAGATTTTCAGGATGGTCCTACTATAAATGTTAGTAAGCCATGATTCACTCAAAAAAGACCCCCAAACTCACAAACCAAAAACCACAGGGATTATTAACCAAATCCTAACAGCTGATCAAAAAGTCTTACAGACCTATTGTCAGTAGAAGTATATGGAGAGTTCTGCTGAAGACATTTGATAATTAAAAAGGCACTGTCATATCTAAATACTCAAAACAGAGAAGACAGAAAAATGAAAAATGAAAGGAGGAGAAAGAATGAAAGTCTAAAGCCAATTGCACTGTGAAGCAGAAATCCAAATATCCATGCCTCTCAATAAACCCAGGAGTATAAATTTATTTCTATAACCATCTTCTCTCCACAAATGCTTGTCTTCATTGCAATCAAGGTACAGTTTAAATCGGGTTTAATTCTGGCACTCCCACCTACCCATAAAAATGTCCAACTTGAGTTGAATAATGATTTAAACTCAGTTCAGTTGAGCTGCCAGGGTATGGACAGAAATCCAAGTGATAACAACATTCAAGATTGTAATTTTACAGAGGAGACAGATAGGGCTGCTACATCTCTCTGTTCATGCTTCCCCATGTGATTATTATTGCTCGACTTAATCCAATTATAACTCAAGCTAAAAACTCAGTAAAAAACAGTTCCATAACAAGGACATCATATTGACATTTGACGTAACATTGCACAAGTGCACTTTCTTCCAAGAAAAATGTGTGTCAGCAGAGTTGAGTAGGAAATTGCTTTTCTACCCTGCCAAACTGTTCAGCTTCAGAGATGTTCCTATTCTGTGTCCTATAGAAACAAAGTTCTTTCAACATTTTCATAAAAAGCAGAGTTTGTGATACATGTTGTCTCCCACGTTTCTCCTCATAGTCAAGTAGTTCAGGACACAGCACAACCTCCTGGAAAGCAAATGAACCAAGCTCTCTTAGGTTCACATCAGAGAATCACCTAATCACTGAGCTTGGAAGAGCTCTCTGGAGATCATCTAGTTCAGACCCCCTGTTCAAGCAAGTTCAGATAGTAGGTTGCCCAGGAGAGTATCCTGTCAGGTTCTGGATATATCAACAGAAGGAGACTGCACGGGCTCTCTGGGCAACTTGGTCGAGTGTCTGACCGCTCTCTTAGTTAAAAAAAAAAAAAAAAAAAGGTAATTTATTGTCTTCAGATGAAATTTCTTGTCTTTCAATATGTGCCTGTTGCTTCTTGTCATGTCACTGGGCACTACTGAGAAGAATCTGGTTCCATTATACTACCGTCTCCAGGAGGTTTTTATACACTTGATAACATCACCCTTGAGCCTTCTCCAGGCTAAACAATGCCAGCTCTCAGCCTCCCCCTGTATGTCACATGCTCCATTTCCTTAATCATTTTCATGAATCTTCACTGCACTCATTCAAGAATGGCAATGACTTGACACAGAACTCCAGGTGTGCTTTCACTAGGGACGAGTAGAAGGAAAGGATCACTTCCTTGACAAACTGACAGCGCACTTGTTAATGCTGCCCAGCGTGGTCTTGGCCTGATCCTCCTCCACTGAGGGTAAGTCCTGTTTGTTCCTCTGTTCTGATGGTCCTGGGTTTCCTGAAGGCCAGTCTCACCAGTAAAGAGCAAGGCAAAGAAACATTGAGCAGTTTGGTGTTTTCCCTGTCCTTTGTCATCGGGTCTCCTGACCCATACAGCAGACAGACCCCCATTTTCCCTAGCCTTCCTTTCACTGCTGATGTACCTGTAGAAGCTTTTCCTGTTGCCCTACACATCCCTCACCAGATTCAACTGCAGATGGGCTTTGCTCTCCTAACGCCACCCCTGCATGCTCAGACAGTATCTCTATATTTTACCTGGGTCACCTGCCCCTGCCTTCTCCTCTTGTATGCTTCCTCTTAAAATTTGAGCTTCATCAGGAGTTCTTTCTTCATCCATGCAGGCCTCCTGCAACATCTACTTGATTTACCCTTTGTTGGTATGCACTGTTCCTGAGCTTGGAGAAGGTGATCCTTGGAAATCAACCGGCTCTTCTGGACCCCTCTTCTCACCAGGGCTGTATCCCATTCCTAGCAGATCCCTTAACAGGCCAAAGTGCGCTCTCTGGAGGCCCAGGACCATGATCCTGCTATCCGCCTTTTCCCTCATCTCATGATCCTGAACTCCATCTACCTCACAGTCTTTGCAGCTATGGCTGTTGCCAACATTCAATTCCTCTACAGGTCTTCCTTTTTGGTTAACTATCAGGTCCAGCTGAGAGCCTCTCCTTGTTGGTGCCTTGATCGCCTGTGTCAGGAGTTGTCATCAAAGCACTCCAGAAACCTTCTAGGTTGCATGTGCCTTGCTGTGGTGTCCTTCCAGCAGATAAGATGGTTGAAGTCCCACCTGAGCACTAGGACCTGCAAACGTGAGGCTTCTTCCAGTTTATCTGCTTGTCTACTACCTCTTCCTGATCAGGACGTCTGAAGCAGGCCCCTACCACAACACTGCTGATGTTGGTCTGCCCACTAACCCCAACACATAAGCTGGCTCATCTCCTTACCCTACACAGAGCTCTGTGCTATTCTAGTTGCCTTTCAGCCACCTTTGAGAGGGAAAGTAAGTTGAAAAGAATTTCTGTGTCACTGTTATAAAGACCTACTTAATGAAAGATTTTTGGTGAAAGTTAAACATAGAATCATAGAATCATAGAGTCATAGAATAGTTTGGGCTGGAAGGGACCTCCAAAGATCATCTAGTCCAACCCACCTGCAATGAGCAGGGACATCTATGATTCTATTCTGATTCTACGATCCTGTAATCTTCAACTAGATGAGGTTGCTCAGAGCCCCGTCCAACCTGACCCTGAGTGTTTCCAGGGATGGGGCATCTACCACCTCTCTGGGCATCCTGTTGCAGTGTTTCACCACCCTCATCATAAAAAAATTTCTTCCCTGTCTGAATCTACCCTCTTTCAGTTTAAAACCATTACCCTTCACCCTGTCACAACATGCCCTACTAAAAAGTCTGTCCCCATCATTCTTGTAAGCCCCCTTTAATTGCTGAAAGGCTGCTGTAAGGTCTCCCCCAAGCCTTCTCTTCTCCAGGCTGAACAACCCCAACTCTCTCAGCCTTTCCTCATAGGAGAGGTGTTCCAGCCCTCTGATCGTTTTTGTGGCCATCCTCTGGACCGCCTCCATGACTCCCAAGCTGCGGACGCAGTACTGAAGGTGGTGTCTCACCAGAGCAGAGTAGTGGGGCAGAATCACCTCCCTTGAGCTGCTGGCCATGCTTCTTTTAATGCAGCCCAGGACATGGTTAGGTTTCCTGGCTCACTTTGCTGCGTCATGTCCAGCTTTTCATCCACCAATATCCCCAAGTCCTTCTTGTCAGGGCTGCTCTCAATCCCTTCATTGCCAGCCTGTACTAGTACTGGGGGTTGTCCTCACCCCAGTGCAGGACCTTGCACTTGGCCTTGTTGAACCTCATGAGGGTCACATGGACCCACTTCTCGAGCTTGTCTAGGTCCCTCTGGATGGCAACCTGTCCCTCAGGCATGTCAACCGCACCAGTCAGCTTGGTGTCATCTGCAAACATTGTTTAGGTCTTTCTCAGTTTATTCTGTTGAAACAGATCATTACTTACAACTAATTACTTGCAAGGTGGGTGGGAAGAGACTGCCTTCATCTATGAAGACAAGTTACTGGCTAGTATTTGTTCAAATTAAATATAAAACCGAACAGCACAACGCATTTGGAGAGGAGAGAAGAGTAAGGAATTTAATTATTTTAACCAGAAGTCCAGTTCTGTATCCAGGGTAGTCCTCAGTGAATGACTCACTAGATCTCCCCTACATTTGTATGAAAAGTTTCATTCTTCACAAATTGTTTTATTTTCTAATGGTAAAAGTAAACTAAAAACCTCACCATGTACATTTTACAGGACCTTGAACACACAAACTGATAAAGTCAGCATCTACAACAATGAAAAGGAAGTGTTACAATGCAGGACATGACCTGCTGCAGAGTATGTTAACCAGTTTTGAACTTGTATGCAAAAGACCCAGGAAGGGAGGGGTAGTCTCTTATTGTCTACAAAAAGTTGAATACAGCAACAGCAACTACAGTAAGACTCACTAGAGATGATGATTCAGCAACTACTCCCCACAGTAGTAGTTTGTACCAGGAAAAAAAAAAAAAAAACAAACCAAAAAAGATTACTTTTTTTTTAGTAGAATTCCATAAGGAAGAATGAGCTATACTGCTCATTAGAATCAATCTTCTAAGAGAGGCAAGCAAATCTGATCATTTTCTTAATTTGTCATACAGTGGTCCAAAAAGCATACTGCTTTGTAGTTCTAACATATTGAGTTTGGCATTAAAAACCACAGAGATTTGTTCATACTATAATGCACTGTAGGAGCTGATCATCCAGAATGTTTGTAAGTAGGAATGAAACAATGACGCTGTGAGTGCTTCACTAGATGTCAGTATGGTGGGTAAATCCAGCCACTTCTACTATGGCAGCAGACAGAACATTGCACAGTCTCAGCAAAACTGCAACTATCACCACTATCCAGATGGAACAAGCTGGACCAGCACACATATTTGCAGGCCCTGATAAGCTCAGTCTCTACCTTGCCATGCTGCAGTTGTTATAGGCCAAAACAGGGATGGGAAAGAAAGAAAAAGGAGCAAATATGACACATCAGTGCTTGAGTTTTCTGCAGCATGGGGATGGCAGCATTTTATCAGGGCAGTCTGACTAGTGGTGGGGAATCCCTCCCTTCTGGTGTCTCTTCAGTGCCTTTGAACTTCGCCTGGTTACTCAGGCCTGGCAAAGGCATGAGATAGAAGAGCAGGGATTTCTCCATGTGTAATAGAGACGTACCCTCTGTGGAAACTGTTATGCTACTGATATATAAGCATGTAGGGGAGTATCAGAGCAGAGCCCCATGAATCCTCTAGTTAAAAACAGGTTCAGCTTTTATATATAACACGAAATGACTCAGCTTAATATGACTCCATATAATACTGCTGCTCTGATATATCAAGGTAATAAAATTTATCATCATTTTAGGTTATAATACTTTAATATTTTACACTAGACTGCAAAAATGCTTTTATAGCTCTCAGCATCCACTGGCAAAAGTACTGTGCTTTTTAAAGATAATTTATAGTTACTTTCTGAACAACCTCATTCAGTTCTTTGGGGTTGCATAAAAATTCTAATAACCCATCTTCTTAGGCACCCATTCGTATGTCACACTTCTTTTTGCTTCTAATTTGTATTTTGCTTCTGAGGTCCCCTCAACCTAAAATGTATCAGCTGACCCCTGCTGGAAATCTGTACAATTTCTCTCTATTACAAATCTCTTTCTTCACATTATGCACTGTCTTGATATTCTGAACTCCAAAGCAACATAACAGAAGACTCACCTTCAGCTATCAGTCATTCTCATTTATTTACTTTTTTTAATATTGAGGTTCTTTATTAGAAATTTACCCTTGACATCCAATTTCATCTTAATTCATATTTTACATTATTTCTAATTGATTTTTTTCCATTTTCATGATTAAACTACCAATGTTTTATTAGAGTTTTTAGCTAGCCTGTGACATTCAAGGTATTACTTAAAATAACTAATGTCAAAAGTTATTGTTGTTTATTTATAAAAGCCAAATCATGAACCAGCATTCATATTTTGAATGCATTTAGGATGCAGGAGTACTCACAACATACCCTTACCACTAGGAGATCCTGCTGTTTCTTCTGTATAAACATTCATCTTTTGACTTTTTCATGGAGAACAGGTTGTTCTGTTCTAAAATTGCTAGACTGTGCAAGCACCTTTCATTCTCCTTTTGTCTACTTGTTGAACACTGCTCTTTATATGCAAAAAAAAAAAACCAAAACCCCATAAACTTGCATTTCCTGATCCAGGTTAAATAACATATAAGAGAATATACACATATATTCCTTTTTTGTGCCCTGTGCCCTGTCTCTTGTAAAAATCAATCACATTCCTTCTCCATCTGCATAGTTTTGGAGACATGCTGGGGTTTTTTTCCCCAGTTCCCACAGTAAGTATTCTTGTGGGAGTAAAACTTATACACCCAAAATTATTTTGTCACATATCAGTGAATCCTTAAAATTAGCAAAATTACAGCTTCCTGACAGTGTTTGAAATTTCTGACATTTCAGGCAATATTTTCACTCTTATCTTTTGTGAAAAGTTTCTCTCTTCACCATTTGACTCTTTTGGGATTATACAATCTATGACTTTATTTATGATTTTATCCAAATTCTTCACGCTTGCTGTTTGCTTGCTTTCAAACTGACTAGTGCAACACTGTTTCTAGGAAGAGAATGAGACATAATAACCTTTATTTTCTTTCCTGCACAACAGTTAATTCATTATAGTCTGAATCTTTCCTTCACCTTCTCTACATATGGAAAATATTTTTAAATTATAATTGAATTTGTTTAGGGTCATCTTCTTGTTAATTTTGTTCAAATACTTCAGTGTATTTCATACTGCTCCCATCTAAATTATAACAATATAGGAGTCCCAGAAGTATCTCTAAGTGCTGTATTGATAATTTCACATTATAATAAACATTCATTGTTTTAGATACATCAGTATATTTATGTTATTGGTGGCAGTTTTGTGAAGAAGAGGTTAAGATATGATGAATTTTCATTTTTAGACTTTCATGAGAATAAAAACCAGTAATGGTTACTGATTTTTAGTTAAAACAATTATTTCCTATAAATCTAAGACTCAAACAAAAGCTGATTGTCCCATTGTGAGTAAGAACCTACATCTAACATTCTTCTTTATATACAATTTTTTTCTGTTTATTCTTGAAAGTATAAATTTGCCACATCACCATGCAATTTCAATTCTTTAATTTCACATCCCTTTATTCTCTTTCAAACCCTTCCATTTCTTAGCATTTGTCTAACTATATGTCCTTTCATCACTTATGATATACTCTATAAACCTAGCAGCAATACCTTACTACAGGAAAAATCTTTAGAACTAAATCAGAGTTATTCCTGTAACAGCTGTTGCTGGCTTTTCTGCAATGCCTGTGACCAACAGGAGAAAAAAGTCTAAAGTTTCAAATGTACTAAGAAAAGAGTATCTACCTTTAACAAGGCCAAGTGCCGGGTCCTGCACTTGGGTCATAACAACCCCATGCAGCGCTACAGGCTTGGGGAAGAGTGGATGGAAAGCTGCCCAATAGAGAAAGACCTGGGGGTGCTGGTTGACAGCCGGCTGAATATGAGCCAGCAGTGTGCCCAGGTGGCCAAGAAGGCCAACGGCATCCTGGCCTGTATCAGAAATAGTGTGGCCAGCAGGAGCAGGGCAGTGATTGTCCCCCTGTACTCGGCACTGGTGAGGCCGCACTTCGAGTCCTGTGTTCAGTTTTGGGGCCCTCACTACAGGAAAGACATTGAGTTGCTGGAGTGTGTCCAGAGAAGGGCAACCAAGTTGGTGAGAGGCCTGGAGCACAAGTCTTATGAGGAGCGGCTGAGGGAACTGGGGTTGTTTAGCCTGGAGAAAAGGAGGCTGAGGGGAGAACTTATTGCTCTCTACAACTGCCTGAAAGGAGGTTGTAGTGAGGTGGGTGCTGGTCTCTTCTCCCAAGTAAGAAGCGATAGAACAAGAGGAAAGAGCCTCAAGTTGCACCAGGGGAGGTTTAGATTGGAAATTAGGAAAAATTTCTTCATCGAAAGTGTTATCAAACATTGGACAAGGCTGCCCAGGGAAGTGGTTGAGTCAACGTCTGTTGTGGGTTTGTGTGGCAGGGTTTTGGGGGAGGGCCTACAGAGCTGGCTTCTGTGAGAAGCTGCTAGAAGATTCCCTGGCTCCAAGTCAGACCAGCCTCTGGCCAAGGCCGAGCCCATCAGCAACAGTAGCAGCGCCTCTAGGAGAATGTATTTAAGAGGGGAAACCTGCAGTGGGGGGAGATATTGGAATGTGAGAGACCCCTCTGCAGACAGCGAGGTCAGTGAGGAAGGAGGGGGAGGAGGAGCGGGGGAGGAGGGGATGCCCCTGCAGCCCGTGGTGAGACGGCAGGCTGTCCCCCCCAGCCCATGGAGGGGAGCGGGGGAGCAGATGCCCACCTGCAGCCCCGGGAGGACCCCACGCTGGAGCAGGGGGATGCCCCCAAAGATGGCCATGACTCCATGGGAAAGCCCACACTAGAGCAGTCTGTGACTGAAGGACTGCAGTCCACGGAAAGGACCCATGCTGGAGCAGTGTGTGAAGAACTGTCTCCCGTGGGAAGCACTCACGCTGGAGAACTTTGTGGACTGTCTCCTGTGGGAGGGACCCCATGCTGGAGCAGGGGAGGAGTGAGGAGTCCTCCCCCTGAGGAGGAAGGAGCATCAGAGACAACGTGTGATGGACTGACCACAACCCTCATTCCTTGTCCCCCTGCACTGCTGGAGGAGAGGAGGTACAGAATTCAGGAGTGGCGTTGAGCCTGGGAAGAATGGAGGAGTGGAGGGAGAGTGTTTTAAGATTTGGGTTTAGTTCTCATTATCCTCTTCTGATTTGATTGGTAACAAATTAAATGTATTTATTTTTTTTCCCCAAGTTGAGCCTGTTTTTTGCCCCTGACCATAAGTAGTGAGTGATCCCTCCCTTTCCTTATCTTGACCCATGAGTCTTTTGTTATATTTTCTCCTCCCCATCCCACCGGGAAGGAGGAATGAGCGAGTGGCCTCATGGTGCTTAGTTGCCGGCTGGGCCTAAACCATGACACCATCCCTGGAAGTATTTAAAAGACATGTAGGTGTGGCACTTAGGGACATGGTATAGTGATGGACTTGGCAGTGTTAGGTTTATGGTTGGACTCCAAGATCTTAAATGTCTTTTCCAAACTAAATGATCTATGATTCTGTGATTCTACCTTCTTTAAACATAGTTTGAAGCATAAATCCTGTAGCCCTGTCATAGCTTAGGTCTTCACTGTACCAGCAGTACAGCAAAAGCCATTTCAGTTATTAGCTAAACCAAGAGGAAGTATGTGTTCAAATAATAGCAAGGTATTTTTTTCTAGGCTCATCTGAGACTTAAAGGTGAGAGGATTATTTAAATTAAAAATTAATTGAAAAACATTGTGACATCATCATATAATTTTCCCATTGCATAGCCTTAAGAGTTTAACTGCAGCTGCTCATATATTTGTAAACTCCCCCTCACTGGTGATTCTGATTGTCTGTAATTCACACATCTACATAGACACACAGAGGAAAAATGGAAAACAAAATCAAAAGAAAACATATGTGGCAAATGTCATCTTCTTTAAGATAAGCTACACTACTTTTGCCAAAGAAGTGACTTGGTGTAATTTCCATACTAGACCAGCTTTATTGCAGTCTCAGGCAGTGGGCAGCAAAAAATGTATCAGAAGCAGGTAGACAAAAACTTGTAATTATCAGATTGGAAGAAATCTGATCCTTATCAAGTTTTACCTAATCCCAATCAAAAAAATCTTAAACCCAGAAACACGAAGTTTTGTATCTTTCTCAAATTTTCTTCCACCCTGTTTTTTCATCATGAACTGTTGTTTATTTAATTATTTAATACCAAACTCCTGACTTTTTCTTTTTTCCTGACTGAGTCTCTGTTCATTATCCTTTTCTAATTCAGCCCCAACTCTTTGATATGATGTAGGAGATGAGGTAATCAGTATTTCACATGATAGCTCATACTCAAAATCCCAGCAAATCTCTCCATTTTGAATCACTGATTTACATAATCTTAATCTCAATAGTTTTAAGTAGGTCTGTGTGGCCACAGTTACCAGCCCATGATAAATTTTGTGTTTCTAATTGCTTTTAAATTTAGACTGCTCTTTTAAAAGGTAAGAATTTCCATAGAACATAATTTTTCAAGTATTCTATCTTCACAGGAATCATAAACAGTGTTAAAATTGTAGACCGGCTCACTATATTAGACTACCATGGAACCCAGGCAGGAAACAGTCCTGGAGAGTCCACTGGCTTGCCAGATTTCCAGCAGAAGTTTTGACAGAGTTAACGTGTCCTTTGCACAATTTTACTGTGATCTTGCTACCATTTGCCAAAGTATTTCACTAAAAAATTTTTACCTCAGTCCACTCTGAGCATTCATTTCCTGGTGTTGGCCACAATAAGAGGAGGGAAAAATGTTAATTAAGTTATTCTCAGCAATGCCCCAATCCCTTTTCTTAGATGATCATGTTATCATTTAGAATCCTCTAAGCTCCTTAAGTACTTCAGTAAACTTAAACTAATGAAATACTGAAGGAAAATATACTTTAAAAGTAACCATCACTTCAGATGTATTAAAGTGCCTTAGGAAAATATCAGATAGTTCTATCTAAGGAGTCTCCTGTTGTGAAGATAGGTCCACAGGAGTTTATAAATGTATATGAAATCCTTTGACACTAACTACATCATTTAACAAGTATTACAACATTAATGATCTGGAACAAAATGACATTTTATAGAATAACTTTGTCAGCCTACTGATTTATCACAGGTTTCCTATAAGTTCCCATGAAGCTCACAAAGAAATAATACAAATTCCCACAGAAAATAATAGCCTTGCTAAAACAATAATAAGAAACTGGATCAAACACAAAAGCCCCAGTGTGCTGAACATTTGCTTCATATCTGAGCATTAGAGTTTATTTGGCATGTTATTTCTTTCTCTGTTTTGACACCCCTCGTAGAGAACTATATCATTAGCAATGCTAACACTGCAAGACATAAGTTAGAGTCTATGTTTTCACTTTCGCTCTCAAGACCTTGAAATTTAAGATTTGGGGTGGATACACAATATTTGACTAAAAATATTTGCTTCTCAAGTCTCTATGTAACCTGTTTTTCCTTCCCTCATGCACAAGATAATGAGGTTCCTATGCATTCTCAGTGTTAGGCTATTTCTAAATAAATAATCTGTAAATGTATTACTTGTTACATTTGTGACTGAAAAAGAACAAGCTCTACAGTGATAATTTACAACTTACACTTAGTGATAGAAGCTAACATCTGCATTACATACACCATACAATTTTGGTCAAATTAATGTATATACATATGCTACAGAGCTTCATTTCTGTCCTATACACATTTTTGCTTCTTAGTTTTCAAGTCCCTTGTGCAAAGATCTTTACAGCACAGAGAAGGAAACAGAATTCCCCTCAATATCTGCGTACATAGTGTCTATATCATTTTCCATGTATCATAAGAAGTATTGGATTTATGTGTTGCAGTTTAGGCATAGGTCACAATAGACAAGACACATTTTACACAGCAACCTCCTTTTCCTCTGTTCGTGCATGGGATAATAGGTTCTCATATACTCTCAGTCACCCAGTCACCCACCAGGATGCTCAAACCACCACTGGGTTATCCTAACCTGTACCACAACAGCTTGTACTCTTATGCTGATGTTCAATGACCGCGATCCAAGAAAAAAATTATTAAAAAGTTCTTAGGGCCAGACAAAACATCTAAGGTGATGTATCAATATTTGTACTGTTAAAGAGAAATTGGTCCTACAAGACCCTCTTCAGTTCTAGTGAATTGAAGCTCGTGAAAGGGCTGGAAGGAATGTCCTATGAGGAGCAGCTGAGGACTTTGGGCTTCTCTAGTTTGGAGAGAAGGAGGCTGAGGGGTGACCTCATTGCTCCCTGCAGCTTCCTGAGGAGGGCAAGTGGAGAGGAAGGTGCTGAGCTCTCCTCCCTGCTACCCAGTCACAGGACGCATGGTAAAGGTTGAAAGCTGCGCCAGGGGAGGTTCATACTGGACGTTAGGAAGCATTTCTTTACCGAGAGGATGGTCAAACACAGTCTTCCTAGAGAAGTGGTTGATGCCCCAAGCCTGTCAGTGTTTAAAAGGCATTTAGACAATGCCCTTAATCACATGCTTTAGCTTTTGGTCAACCCTGAAGTGGTCAGGCAGTTGGACAAGATGATCATTGTGGCTCTCTTCCAAGTAAACTATTCCATTCTGTTATATTCTAATTCAAGGAGCAGATGCAGGATTCTGCTTGTTCTATTTAAGTCCATGTACTGCAAGGACTTAGTCCAAAGGTAACCTTAAGTCTCCAGTGAAAAATTTGAAAATTTATTCCAATTTTTGCCTTTGAATCTCTTGGAGATTTCTTTGGAAGTGGTGAATAACAAAACCATTTACTAACCAACAAGACATGTAGTTTTTAACTAATTACCTACTTCAAAGGAAAAAAGTTTATATGAAAAGCCTAAGGTTGAGGGAATACCAGTCCAAAGCTGAGAGTAGGGTTCTATAACTTCAGCATGTAACACTAAACCTTTTTCCATTTGGATGAACACAAAAACTGGGGGAAAAAAAAAATCAGTGATTTCTACTGCCATAGCTTTTCTTTACACTTATTTCCTCAAGAGTGCTTGTTAAACAAGCAGCAATTGCTGATGAAAGAAAGTGGTTTCTATCTCTACTTTCTAAGAGCTACTACAAGTTCAGAGAAAAGATAGAATCAATGAAAAAACTGATGAAAAAACCAAAGAATTTAGAATGGACATGTGAAAAAGCTATGCTTAGCTTTTGTGCAAAACAAAACCCTGTTCAAATACAAAACAGTAATGGTGTTAATAATTAGTTACTACTATTTTATTGGTATTCTTGGCAAAACTAGCCCCTTGATTTTTAAGTGCTGCAACTCCTTTGGTATAGCATATAAAACCACAAACAATCTACATGCTATTTCACAGCCAGAAACTACATTATCATTTTGATGGACACTGTTTCATCATTAAATAAAATACTTATTTTAAGTGTATGCTTGCAGGGGAGAAGGAACTGTCTTTTGGTCTTTAACTGCAACATATGTGAATGTATAGTAATGAGTACTCCAAATAAAAGACAAGTATTCCACCCTGCCTATTTTTCTATGTTGTTTTCCAGTAAAGCTACACAATCTATGCAGCATATGCTTTTATAAGTAATGGAGCTTGACTTTAAATAATGCAGTTTTCTTCTATCACCTGCCTTAGAGATGGACCCTACTAAGTTTATAACATTGGTGTCTTTCTTACATACACAATTCTACCCTCTTCCCAAGATTCATGTGAATCTAATCTAAAATCAAAGTATAGTGTTCTCTTTTTTCCTTCTTTCTTTCTTTTTCTTTCTTTCTTTCTCTCTTTCTTTCTTTCTTTCCTTCCTTCTTTTCTCTTTTCTTTTTAAACATAGTTTCTAGTTTAGGGTAGCTATTTCCAGTGATACTTTTCAATCTTGCACTGACCACAAGAAGACCCACAAAGAAGAATAAGACCAAAGGAGAATAAGACGAAGAGGATCTACAGGTTTGGTGAAGGCCACAGCTGCTTGGAAAGGAATGTGAAAAGTGGTTTCTTGAGGCTGACATCATCTGGTAGAACAGAGGGACCGTGTTGCCCTGTTATTCCCTGAGGAACATAGAAACCACAGCCACGTGGCTGGTCAGATGCAAAAGCAGTTTCTTGGTCTGGCTACTGATGTTGGAAGAACAATCTGTTATAGAAACCACAGGAACAAGAATGGAAGGTCCCTACATTGAATCCACTGAAGCAAGGAAGTGAAACAATGAGGTTCTGTCAATGCTATTGCCTTACTTCTGATTTATATCACAAGTGCCCAGTTCTGGAGTCGTGTCAAGAAAAAAGTGTGTCCTTAGCTAACGTAGCTTGATTCTAATATTAAAAATGACACCCACTTGTGCATAATGAGTATGTAAATGTAAGACCACCTTAATACAATGAGTTAGGTAATTATCTAGACATGCATTTAAGTACTTTTGTTATATAAATTGTTTGCAACAAATCATCTATTTTGTTACCACTTTTTCCTTGATCCTGATGTATGTATGAAAGCCAGTTTATATTTCAAGTGTGTGCTAGCTTTGTGGAGTTACCACCTAGCACCCATCTCTATGCAGACATGAAATAAATAAGTATCTCGGCTCTGTGTGTTATCAGCTTTTTGCATACCAGATGAAGAACCCTACTTTGGGACAACATTTTGGTGACCCAGATGGGACAGCCATAAGGCCTTGCCTGGATCATCTTGCCATCCTCAACAGCGGACTGGACCAGGCTGGACCAGCGCGCACCAACCTATTGACCTGGGACTCCTCCAGGTTGTCTCCAAAGTCAGGGCGACAAGTGACTCAAAGGTGCAATGCCAAAGAGAGAAAAGGGAGAAAATTCCAGGATTGGTGAGTATTAAAACTAATTTAAATTAGATTAATTGCTTCCATGGAATGTTACAAAGTCACCTGTAGATGCTTGGCAACAGGGGAAAAGATTGCCTTTACTGACAAATAGGGGTTTGAGCCAAGTGATCACAAGGGGAAAAAGTTGCACGTAGATGCTCAGCAAAGGTTGCTTTAATTGACCAGTGGGGTCAGAGCTGGGTGTGCACAAGAGGAATTACTGACCAGGGGGATCAGAACTGTGGAAGGAATTACTGACCATGGGGTTCAGAGCCGGTAAATAACTAATAATCTGGATACTTGGTGAAAATGGGATCAGGCCAATCCATGATTCCTCTCTGTAGCCGTTTAGGTTATGTTTTGAAAAAATTGAATAAGTTTGGGGGAGATCCGATGACTAAAGATAAAATGAAAAGATATTGTAATCAATGGTGGCCAAATTATAAATTGGATAATGGGGAACAGTGGCCAGAAAATGGATCTTTACAATTTAATACAATATTGCAATTGATGTTGTTTTGTCAATGATTGGGAAAATGGGAAGAAGTTCCACATGTTGATGCCCTCATGACTTTGTATAGAAACCCCGATATTCAGAAGAAGTATAAATTGGGGGGACATATACTGATGCCATATATAGAGGAGAAAGAAAAAAAAAGGAGTGATACGTTGCAGGGAGAATGAAAAAGAAGATATACAGGTTTGGGTTCCACCTCCTCCACCTCCTTATAATACAGAAACCGATAAGGAAAAAGATAAGGATAATAAAGGAATGAGTAGAAAAAGGGGACAAATGGGGAATGAAAATTTTAGTCCTATTTCAAGCTGAACACAAGGACAAACTCAGCCAGTAATACAAGCACCTTAAAGGCAAGCAGTGGGGGCAGAGTGTTTACTAGTTTTTGTACTAGTTTTTGTTCCATTTACTACCTCTGATCTGTTAAATTGGAAACAGTCATGTGAACAGTGGGTTCATATCCAGAAAATTCTGAAGGGATGTACCAACTTTTAGAAACTATTGTATTACTCATAACCCTAACTGGGGAGACATGCAAGCTTTATTGAACACATTTATTTACTGCAGAGGAAAAAAGAATGGTGCTAGATAAGACAAAAGAGGAAGAAGGAAAAAGAAATAGGCAGGAAGATCCTATCCATACTTACCTGTAAGGGAGGATCTGGGATAGGACCCAAATACTGGATTTGGAAAAACTAAATTGAAGCAGCATCAACAGTTGATATTATATGAAATACAACATAGGGTCCCTAATGATAAAAATTTGTCCAAACTATATGAAGTGAGAAAAGAGCCTGATGAAAACCCCTCAGCCTTTTATGAAAGGCTGTGTAAGGTAGCTAAGAAGTGGATGGATTTCAATCTGGAGAAAGAAGTCAATCGAAATCCATTTAATATGCTGTTTATGGGTCAGTCCTCCCAAAACATAAGAAAAGAAGCTGCAAAAGGTGGACAGGGCAGAATGAATGTCTATTTCACAATTAATTGAAACTGCCTATAAAGTGTATAATAACAGAGAGGAGCAGAAAGAAAAGAGAGAACAAGTGAAAGTGAAATTAAAAGCCTCTTTGTTAGCTGCAGCAATAGTAGATAGAGAAGAGGAGGGAAAGGAAGAAGGGGAGGAGGCTGAGGCCATGGGGATAAAGGCAAAAAGCTGGGGGCATGAAGGGGTCCTTCCTTAGGTCTGAAACAATGTGCCATTTACAAGCAAGAAGGGCATTGGAAGAATGAATGCCCCAACAAGGGGAAAAAGGAGCCAGACAAGGATGTTACTGTGATGGTATTAGAGAGCTCACATAACGAATGAAGACCAAATGAAGAGGACCTGGGAGAACACTGAAGCATCCCCGGTGTATTCCTTAGTCCTAATAAAGCTGGGGAGTGAAACAATTTATTTTTTTAACAGAGAGTGGAGCTACTCATTCAGTAGTAACAAGTTGTAAGGGACTTCTTAGTAAGACTGTGGTACTGATTACTGGGGCAATGGGAAAAAGAACCTTGAGATCATTTTTACAATCTAGGGAGTATGTGACTGGAGACATTAAATTAACTTGTGAGTTTCTATATATGCCTGAATGCCCCTTTCCACTCTTGGGAGGGAATTTGTTATGCAAGCTTAATGCTCAAATAACCTTCTCTGAGAATTCTGTAGAGCTGCACATTCAAGAAACAGCATGGAGGGCTCAACTCTGTTTACTGATGAATGAATATCAGAAGAACCTGGAGATAATGTTCTGGACATGGTACTGGATGCTATAATTCCTCTGGTATGGGACTTAAAGATGCCAGGTAAAGTCAAGAATGTGATCACGATCAAAATCAAGCTCAAAACGGGGCCAGGCCCAA
Source organism: Haliaeetus albicilla (assembly GCF_947461875.1). NCBI lineage: Eukaryota > Metazoa > Chordata > Aves > Accipitriformes > Accipitridae > Haliaeetus > Haliaeetus albicilla. Next base: position 8,730,135 of record NC_091516.1, read on the forward strand.
TAAAGGTAACTCAGTACCCTGTTAGGCTGGAAGCACGCAAAGGATTAGAGCCTTTGATAAAAGGTTTTATGCAGTATGGATTGCACAGAGAATGTAAATCAGAATTTAGTACTCCTATTTTACCTGTAAAGAAGCCCCATTGTCAGGAATACAGACTGGTACAGGATGTGAGAGCGATAAATCAAACATTTATTTTACTATCTTGGATCTAAAAGATGCCCTCTTTTATATCTCAGTGGACAAACCAAGCCAAACAGATTTCACCTTTGAATGGGAGAGCCCCACAACAGGCAGAAAAGTGCAGCTGTGTTGGACTGTACTGCCACAAGGATTTAGAAACAGCCCTACCCTCTTTGGTAACGTTGGCAAAAGAATTGGAACAATAGCAAGGTAACAATTAATATGTGAGCTTGTTACAACACATTGATGACATACTAATAGAAGCTAACACTGAGGAAAGTGAAGGCAACATTCAGCTCGTTAAACTGTCTGGAATTGGCAAGTTACAGAGTTTCCAAGAAAAAGGCACAGATAGCAAAGGAAAAAGTTCAATACCTGGGCTTTGAAGTATCAAAAGGACAAAGACAACCTGGAATAGAAAGAAAAGAGACTATATGCAGGATTGGAGTACCAAAAATTAAAAAAAAAAAAACAACAACAAACAATTAAGGGGGTTTTTGAGGATGCCTGAGTTTTGTTGTATTTGGATCCTGAACTTTGGATTAATAACTAAGCCATTATATCATGCTATGAAGGGACCAGAAGAAATATTGAAACGGGCAAGAAATCTAGAAATTGTTACATGCAGTTTCAAAACCAAAAAAGGTAGCCATAATTCATTGCAGAGCCCACCAAAGAGGACAAGGAGAAACAATCCAGGGAAATAGAAAGGTCAATCTAACAGCCAAAAAAGTGGCACTGTATGATCAAGTAATTGGAGCTTTGGTATCTGATAAAAGAACTAACATAAAGCCCCTCAATATTCTGAGAAGAAAAATCAACTGGTAGAAAGGTTAAAATGCTCAAAAAGTGCTGAATGATGGTGGATGACTTCAGGTCAACAGGTTCTCATCACACTCAAAATGATGGAAGTTCTCCTTAAAAGATTACATGAAGAAACTCATACAGGAACAGATGCCATGATAAATAGTATTAAAAGATACGCCATAGGGAGCAAAAATGCTGGCAATTGCTAACAGAATAGTAAAAAGATGTCAGATTTGCTGTGTCAATAATCCCAAAATACAAAGACAACCACCCACTGGTAAAGTGAAGAGGGGAATAACTCCTGAGGAGCACTTGCAAATAGATTTCTCTGAGTTACCAAAGTATAGATGGTACAGGTATCTACTCGTTTTAGTTGATACCTTTTCAGGTTGGCCTGAGGCTTTCCCTTGTAATACCAATCAAGCTACAGAGGTCATTAAAATACTATTAAAAGAAATAATTCCTAGATTAGAGACCTCAGTCAAGTGGAAAAGACGAATCAAACCCTTAGAAGGCAAATTTCAAAACTGTGCGAGGAAACTCAATTCAAATGGGTAGATGTCTTACCAATAGCCTTGATGAGCGTTAGACTCACTCCCCTAGTTAGGGAAGGGGTGAATCCTTTTGAAATACTATCTGGGAAGCTGTATCCAGTCAATAGCATAGAAATTCAGAATGATCAAATGCATATTAAAGGGGAGGGAATGTTAAGAAAATATTTATTGCCTCTCTTGCGCATTTTATCGTCTTTGCACAGGTACATCAATCAGCAAACATCTTTGCCCCTGGATTCACCAGTATATAACTTTCAACCTGGAAACTCAGTTTACATTCATACTTGAAAAGATGAACCATTGAAAGAAAAGTGGAAAGGACCTTACATTGTCCTGTTGACCGTCTACACAGCAGTGAAGGTGGAGAAAATCAGCTTTTAGATCCACTACATGCAGGTCAAGACAGCTTCTCTGCCAGAAGCTAATGATGAGTGGTGAGCCATCTCATCAGGACTATTAAAGACTATATTGTCATGCAACTGTGTCATAAAATGAAGGGTTACATACTTTTTGTTCTTTTCCAGGTTATGAAGTCAACTATGCTTGTCCAGAAATGGTTCAAGTAAGAAAAGCAAACCTGGAAAATAGGGCAGCAATCGACTATTTTCTTTTAAAGCCTAATCACAGATGCAAAGAATTTAAGGGAACGTGTTGCTTCAATTTAACAAATAACTCCCAATTGACAGAGGAAAATGTTCAGAAATTTAAAAATATAGCATCCCAGTTCCATGAAAGAGAAGCTATAGATTTTTCCTGATTAACTTCTTGGTTACCCAAGCTAAATTGGCTAAAACAACTCTTTGTGATAATCATCATGATAATAACAGTCCTGGTATTATGCCACTATATGATCCAATGTTTGCCTTTATGTACAGACTTGTATAAGCAAACAATGAAAATCAGAAAACCTCAGCAGATAATGGTGACTACATTAGAGGATGATCTCTTTTTTAAAAAATATAGAAAAAAAGGAATGTGTTGTGGGTTTGTGTGGCATGGTTTTAGTAATGGGGGAGGGGCTGCAAGGGTCACTCCTGTGAGAAGCTGCTAGAAGATTCCCTGGCTCCAAGTCAGACCCACCTCTGGCCAAGGCCAAGCCCATCAGCAACAGTGGTAGTGCCTCTGCGAGAAAGTATTTAAGAGGGGAAACCTGCAACAGGGAAGGAGATTGGAATGTGAGAGAAACCCCTCTGCAGACAGTAAGGTCGGTGAAGAAGGAGGGGGAGGAGGAGCAGGGGAGGAGGGGATGCCCCTGCAGCCCGTGGTGAGACGGCAGGCTGTCCCCCCCAGCCCATGGAGGGGAGCGGGGGAGCAGATGCCCACCTGCAGCCCCGGGACAAGCCCACGCCAGAGCAGGGGGATGCCCCCGAAGATGGCCGTGACTCCATGGGAAAGCCCACACTAGAGCAGTCTGCGCACTAGAGCAGTCTGTGACTGAAGATCTGTGGGAAGGACTTACACTGGAGAAGTTCATGGAGGACTGTCTCCTGTGGGAGGGACCCCACACTGGAGCAGGGGAGGAGTGAGGAGTCCTTCCGCTGAGGAGGAAGGAGCGGCAGAGACAACGTGTGATGAACTGACCCCAACCCCCATTCCCCATCCACCTGCGCTGCTGGCGGGGAGGAGGGAGAGGAAATCGGGAGTGGAGTTGAGCCCGGGAAGGAGGGAGGATTGTGGGGAAAGTGTTTTAAGATTGGGATTTACTTCTCTTAATCCTTGTTTTGATTTAATTGTTAGTAAATAAATTGATTTTGTTTTTTTTCTCAAGTTAAGCCTGTCTTTTGCCTGTGACCATAAGTGGCGAGTGATGCCTCCCCATCCTTGTCTCAACCCATGAGCTTTTCCTTATATTTTCTTCTCCTCATCCCACCGAGGAGGGGAGGGGAAGAGTGAGCGAGCTGATTTGTGGTGCTTTGTTGCCAGCTGGGCTGAAACCATGACAGAATCTAAAGGTGAGACATATGGGAAATGTGAAACATATCCATAATTCTTAAAGAAGGGGGGAATTTGATGTCAGAAGGACAATCTGTTATAGAAACCACAGGAACAAGAATGGAAGGTCCCTACATTGAATCCACTGAAGCAAGGAAGTGAAACAATGAGGTTCTGTCAATGCTATTGCCTTACTTCTGATTTATATCACAAGTGCCCAGTTCTGGAGTCGTGTCAAGAAAAAAGTGTGTCCTTAGCTAACGTAGCTTGATTCTAATATTAAAAATGACACCCACTTGTGCATAATGAGTATGTAAATGTAAGACCACCTTAATACAATGAGTTAGGTAATTATCTAGACATGCATTTAAGTACTTTTGTTATATAAATTGTTTGCAACAAATCATCTATTTTGTTACCACTTTTTCCTTGATCCTGATGTATGTATGAAAGCCAGTTTATATTTCAAGTGTGTGCTAGCTTTGTGGAGTTACCACCTAGCACCCATCTCTATGCAGACATGAAATAAATAAGTATCTCGGCTCTGTGTGTTATCAGCTTTTTGCATACCAGATGAAGAACCCTGCTTTGGGACAACACTACCACCTTTTCTATAAAAGCAGCACGTACAGCCTTCCACTCCAGACATTAGAAAGCCACAGGTAAAAATACCAAATGAAACCAAAAGAAACAAAAAAATAAAAAACCCCAAAACATCAAAACCAAAACCAAGAAATACTCTTACCCAGTGCCAGGCCTGCCTTCTCTCACAGAAAGTTTACATACAGATGTCTTCAGTCCAGTTCTAAACTCAGGTTAATTTTTTCTCACAGTTAAGTGCTCCCTCCCCATCCAAACACATATTAACCATGTGTTCCAATTTTACTTCCTACAACATTGGTATCTGCTGCACATGAGGCTATGCAGTTCAGACTGACCACAAACCAGTTTGTTAATGATTTCTAGTATGAGGCCATCACATACCCTCCTTTGTACATACTGAGAAAAAGTTTGCATTCAAGTAGGTTTTCTGCAATTGTCCTTATACTTTAAATGCTGCTAGATGGACAGTGTCAGCACAGAATTTGATATCACCATTTATGGCACATTGGCACCACAGGGATCTAGAAAAGGTTCTACAAGAGAAAGTTTTGAAGTGCCTGAAAGCCCACCTCACAGTCATGCTTTTCTTATGAGTGATAACATATATTTTATCCTATACAAACAGTTTCTGGCTGACAATACAGGAATGGATTTTGACCAGTATATTATTGCTCAGAACACAAAATCTGAGACACACTATGAAAAATAAGCTCCTTAGACAAATAAAAGTTGCGTATGTCTGGTTCTTTATGCAAATGGCATTTCAGTGTTTGGCAAGTTTTTTTCATGCGCTGCTGTCCTGGTTTCAGCTGGGATAGAGTTAACTGTCTTCCTAGTAGCTGGTACAGTGCTATGTTTTGGGTTCAGTATGTGAAGAATGTTGATAACGCTGATGTTTTCAGTTGTTGCTCAGTAGTGTTTAGACTAAAGTCAAGGATTTTTCAGCTTCTCATGCCCAGCCAGGGCACCTGACCCAAACTGGCCAACAGTGTATTCCATACCATGTGACGTCCCATCTAGTTTAGGAACTGGGAAGTGGGGGTCAGGGATTCGCCACTCAGGGACTGGCTGGGTGTCGGTCAGCGGGTGGTGAGCAATTGCCCTGCACATCATTTGTACATTTCAATCCTTTTATTACTACTGTTGTCATTTTATTAGTGTTATCATTATCATTATTAGTTTCTTCTTTTCTGTTCTATTAAACCGTTCTTATCTCAACCCAGGAGTTTTACTTCTTTTCCTGATTTTCTCCCCCATCCCACTGGATGGGGGGGAGTGAGTGAGCGGCTGCGTGGTGCCTAGTTGCTGGCTGGGGTTAAACCACAACAGCTGCTTATTCAACTCCTATGTCTGCCCTATCATTGACTTGAGCTGAACTCTTACATAAGAGATTTTCTCTTCACCTTCTTAACATAGAAGCATTAGAAAGCGTAAAATAATTGGCCAAAATGTTACACAGATAAAAGTTTCAAAATTTGGACCTGGTTGAACTATCTAGCATTAGCCACCATCATCAAGGTGGAAAGTTTTCTCTGTAATCTCTTCCCCGTGGGACACCACAGTACATGAATCAATGAGAGCCACTTGGGCCCCTCTTCTCTACAGGAGCTGTACCTTGTATGAACTGTCTTCTCTGTACTATTGCATTGCTACTGAGTTTCATTACAAGATTGTTAAATATCTGATACATCCTACTGGGTAATAACTTAATTTAGTGACCACAAGTGAATCATTAGTAGCTGATTAAAACCATAGTCTTCCAGCTAGCCTCATGTTCCTTGAGGGAACAGTTCAATTCACACCTAACCCCAGTTAAGTGTTGCTGACATGGTAAGAGAAGTGGCTGGTCATTCTCTTTCCCATCTAGCATTTAAGCATTGGGCTTTTTTAACCACTCCCTCTCTACTTCATATCTACTCAAGTTATAATAGGACCTAGACCTGTTGGAGCAAATCCAGAGGAGGGCCATGCAGATGATCAGGGGCTGGAGCACCTCCCCTGTGAAGACAGGCTGAGACAGTTGGGGTTGTTTAGCCTGGAGAAGGTTCTGGGGAGACCTTATAGCAGGTCTTACAAGATGGAGATAGACTTTTAGTAGTGCCTGTGGCGACAGGATGAAGGGTAATGGTTTTAATCTGAAAGTGGGTAGATTTAGGTTAGATGTAAGGAAGAAGTTCTTCACTGTGAGGCTGGTGAGGCACTGGAAGATGTTGCCCAGAGAGGCTGTGAATCTCCCATCCCTGGAAGTGTTCAAGGCCAGGCTGGATGGGGCTTTGAGCAGCCCTGATTAGTGGAAGGTGTCCCTGCCCATGGCAGGGGGGTTGGAACTAGATGATCTTTAAGGTCCCTTCTAACCTGAAGTGTTCTATGATTCCATGATTCCATAGTCACTGCAGCTAAGTCTATTGGCCATCCTCAGGTTTGTACACCTATAGGATATTGTTAAGATGGGAGTGTAAAGAATTCTTGAAAACAAGATTTCAGACAGGCTCGACATGGCTGCAATAGGCTAAGGATATGATTTCAGCATTTTTTGATATATAGCCCAGCACAAAGACTATGCATGGCTTAAGACTGGAGCAGTCAAAATGCATTATATAATCACTGATACTTAGTAATTCTTGTCAACCAATCCTTAAAGCTCTTTGTATGCATCTTTTAAAGTTTTCCCTCATCTCCCTTTTCTTGCTTCCTGAGTTTTTACTAATTATCACTTTTATAATTTTGGCTTTTTATCCTGAAGTCTTAACATCTGCAGCAAGTATGTACATGCAAGTTACATGCAAAAACTAAACCTCCTATTTATATTTTCCTACTCCAAATGGTTATTTTTCTTCTTGCAAGGCATCCATTAAAGCTGAAAATAGAACTCAAGTGTGGAAATCTTTGTGCAATTTTTATAATGCATGTTTATTCAAAATACTATTTTCAAGGTCATTCATAAAAAGGTACTGAATTTCATCTTCTTAATAAAATCTGTTTGAGCAGGTGCAGTGACAGATTGATTCAATTTTTGTTTAGTAGGTCCAGCACAATTGCTGTTAAACACAGCAAAAAAGCACAACACTTACAATTTTAATTAATTATTCATTAAAGAATTAAAAATGTGATCAGATTTTCAATTAAAAATATGACTATGCTGACTAAAACATTACAAATAGCCACTTCTTGCAGAATTACAAAGGTAAAGGCTATGATTATTTTTCTAACACAGGCAATTGCATAAATTAAAATAATATATCACACAGCAGGATTTGCATCTGTTTAAACAATTTAATAATCTAGCAAATGCAGCAGTAAAAAAATAATCTCAAAACTGTTTTCATGAAACAGTAAATAGAGACCTGATAACGTTTTCAGTAACCAGTAGTAAGGTACGTGCTCATTATCTCTTCTCCTGGAAAACGAAAACTTGTAGAACTAGCATGTCAAGTAACCTATTAAACAGCAATTTACCTGTAAGGCATGAATACAGTGCTTTGGTCAAGAATTATTCTGCTTTCTTCATTCTAACAAGACCTTCACCTTCCAGTTCAAAAGCAGAAGGCCCACACATCGGCCTGAAGGCCAGGGGAAATCAGGTTCTGCAAATGAGCGTAAAGGGCACCCATCCCCGCCCCCACTCACAACTTTAAGCAAAGCTGCTGCTTAAATTTCTATCATGCTATGAGTCATGCATGAAAAAGAAACGGCAGACAGTTGCCACAAAGCACTGAATAGAGACTAAAGTAGAGAGATTACCTACTTTCATTTCCAGTGAGTACAGATTTTCTTTGCCAAATGTTAGTAGAAGACAAAGCAAGGTGTAGGTCCTTGGCTTCTATACAGCATGAACAGAAAAGAACTGTTGTATGTCTTCACAGTAAATGTCTTCATTTTTTGCTGCTTCACCAAGATAGTAGGCATTTCTGTCAGTTTGTTTTCTAAGTATGTGTTTCCTGAGCCCTTTGGAATTGCACAACTTCAAGAATGGAAAATACTAACAGCAAAGGCCATTGTCCCTTATGCAGGCAACCAAAAAACCATGAATGTAATGCTTATCATGATGCCCTCAGACTCCACTATTGGGAAAAGATGTTTTTCCTCTCTGCACAAAGATCATGAACTCTGGCCCTCCCACAAAATAATACCAACTGCAGAATAATACATCTGAGCATACACATATAGGTCCTGCATGCTTAAAGTTGAATTCACACTGTTTTGAGATTTCTTTATTTTATTTGCTCCTCCTGTTATGGCTTGATGTTACAAAAGAGTATTTATAACCCTTATCTTCCTATGCTTCCTGAGCATCAGAGGAGATCACACTGAAATTTCCTTCTCTTCGATTACGGAAGCTGCAAAGATAATATTTTTAAAATAAGCAACTATCTTTAAAAAAAACTTTTTTGAAAGTCAGTGCCCTTACAACAGGAAAAGTGCATAGTTGTACAAGCAGAAAATATAGTTGTCTACCTCAAATATTTCAGAAGCAACATTTCCAGAATCTTAGCCTCTGTTCTAGACTAGCTTTTAGACCAGTATACTTAGGATTATGGATATGATCAAGGGTAACCCTGAATACTAAATACAGTACTGTGAAGAAAGGCGTCCAAAGCAGTTATAAAATGGAGTTCCACTACATGGCACCAAATTCTGAAAGAACTGAGTGCAGTCCAAGGCAGCTGGGCTCTCAGTGGAAGAGAGCCAAGTGGATATTGGAAATAAAATTACTATAATGGATATATCACATCCAAGGTAGCACTGAAATTTTATGAAGGCCCAATAAAGCATTAATTCAGATGGAGCACAAATTTCAGAGAAGGATAAAGTAATGAAATCAGAGGACCAAATTAATCTTTAGAGTTACTCCTCTGAAGTCAAATGAGCTAGGCAAAATCTTAGTTCATTTTGTTATTCTAAAGAGAATCAATACCAGCTGAAGCAGCACAACATATTTGATAAAATCAACAAATTTATGCTTCACTTTCCCAAGCACATCCATGGAGGAAGACCTCTCTCCAAAGTGGTACATCAGAGGACACCCATTCACAATTCCTATTTGATGAGAAAAGCAGAAAGATTTCACATTCCCCAGTCTTCACATTGATTCTGCAGACTTGGGGGCTCTTTTTTTAAATTATTTTCCCTGTTAAAACAGCTCCAAAGAGGCCATACTTTCTGCTTCTTCAGAAAATACATTCTATTCCAGCAGGAGGGTCCACAATATATATTTGGCCACATTCCCATGGCTATGACAACATCCGAATTTAGCTTCTGTTACTCTCTTCAAATGAGTGAGTGCTAGCAACTGATACAATTTAGACTCCAATCCATGTAGTATAGGTTGGTTATATGAATTGCTTTAATTTTACTTACTACAGAAAATTGGGGAGGGTTGTTAATCTGATTTTTAGCATTACTCATTTATTTCTCAGAGAAGTGGTGTGTGTGAGCTCATGATTCCTTGGCCCCCAACTAATGTGCATTGATGCAACATCATACAGTAATGTAATGAGTTGCAGAAGTTACTCTTCCTGTTTCCAAAGAAGCAGAGGTAAAACTGGACCACCAGTTTGCAGGCTTGGAAAAAAGAAGCTAACCAAAGTTCATACTCCTCACCTTATATCCACTCTACCTGCTGAAGGTCTGCTGTGATATTATCTTGGCTTCATTCCAAGGATGTGAAATGCACTCTGTTAGATTCATAGCTAGTAAATTTTCTTTAGCAACATCCAAATTAAATAATGCAATCAAGTTTATGTTGTATTTGTACATATATATGCAGGTGTGTAATAATTCTAGTGGGAATAGCATCTGGGCATAGAGGTAATTGAATGCAGAATTTAGCTCTTAATGATTACAGTTATTGAATCAGCTTCTGCACAGGAAATTCCTAGCAGAAAAATCTTCCTTTATATGATGAGCTGTACTTCATGTCTCTGGTGGTCAATCATAACTAGCCTATTCAGCTGACAATTCATAAACATATGATTTTATAAAATATTCCATTTTCACAAAAAATTTATTACTGAAAGATCACAGATAACATACATGAACAGAATGTACTTCATATACTTATTACAGTAAATGAGATAATTTGATTTGTAACACAATATATATTAGCTTTTCATTCATGCTCCAACCAATGTATGTCCTATAAGTCATTAATTTCTGCATTCTCTTTCCTTTTTCCTAGCTCTACAACCTAAGTAAACTACTTATATACTTTCCTGTTACTGTTGTGTCACATTTTCATACTTGAATATAATTATGTTCAAAATTCCATTGTGTTGTATGGATCTTTGATTGTCCCCATGTTAGAAGGAAGAGAGGGACAAAAATTGCAACTATACCCTTGAAAGAGCATATGTGTGGCAAAGAATTCTGACATTTGTAGGGAGATTTAGTGGAGTAGAAGCACGTATTTATGAACAATTGTAATATACAGATTCTTGTTCCTGCCTATGTTGCAAAGAAAATATTTAGACATGTGAAAGCTAGGGTCATATAATAATGAATGAAATAATGTTTTCATATATATACTTAATATATTTTTATTATACTTTAACAACTAATTGCTGCTGAAAGAATTTTTCATGTTTTGGCAAAAAGAGACAACATTTGATCTTTTACTATCTGAAAACATGACAAATTGAAGAATATTACCCAAAAATATTTAATAATAGGTTTTAAAGGCAAACACAATGCACAACACACAGGTTCATTCCACTGGTATATTTCATGAGCCCCATCATCATTTCCCCCATTAATTACTGAAAATGTATCCATTAAAAACCATCCCCAGGTCAACAATCTTTCAGAAAAAGTTAACACCACAAAAGCTTTAGCATCATTGGTTAGGATCAGGGGCAGTCCCTGAGAAGCTCCTCTTTTTAAACAGCAAAGTTTACATCTATCTGAAGCAGAAAGGGGGAAAAAGGACATCCTAAAATCTGAAATACTTAAATGAACTTCTTCCTAGAAAAATACTATGAAGACTTGCTATGAAACAAGGTTTACATTTGTTCAGCCTTCCTCCAGTTGCAGAATATATTGAGTTTATAGTAGTTGCTCTAAAAACCTTGAGGCTTAGGCTAAGGCAGGCAGTGCGGTGACAAATCAGAAGACAGAGCTGGCTACATATCTTTAACAAGTTTAAAAAACACTTGGGCAGGTATCCAAAGAAGAAATAGCTGCCAGCAGTCAAAAGTATTACTTCCCTTTCCATCCTGTTTGCTGAGGTTGCTACTCACAACACTGACATGTCAGCAGAAAGGAATTTGTGTTGGTGCGCAAACTGCTTCAATGCAAAATTTAGCAGTTTTAACCATGGTTCCTTATAAACTGTCAGTCCTTAGAACTAATAATTTAAATTTTTTAGAACTAATCATTGTGCTGGGTACACTGCAGCACACCTGAATTCTTACGGAGATGAGTCAAGGCCTCCTGAGGTAATAGGAGCCAACTGGGGAACACCAGTGAAATACCTCAAATGAATTAAGGTGTGTTCCTCTAAAAAGGTGACACAGGTGACAGCCCAGCTGAAGTGCCTCTGCAACAATGCATGCAGCAATAGGCAACAAACAGGGGGTGTTGGAAGCCACCGTGCTGCTAGAAAGCTATGACCTGGCTGCCACTACTGAAACCTGGTGGGATGAATCCCGTGACTGGAGTGCGGCTATTGATGGCTACAGGCTGTTCAGAAGGGAAAAGTGAGGAAGGAGGGGTGGAGGGGCTGCCCTCTATGTCAAGAAATGGATAGATTGTGAAGTGCTGTCTCTGAAGAATAGGCATGAGCAGGTTGAAAGCTTATGGGTAAGAATTAGAGACCGAGGCAACAAAGGCAACCTTGTGTTTGGTGTTTACCACAGGCCGCCTGATCAAGGGGAGTCTATTGACAAAGACTTCTTACTCCAGCTACAGAAGGCATCACGCTCACAGGCTCTCATCCCACTGGGGGACTTCAACCACCCTAACATCTACTGGAGAAGTAACATGGTGAGCTGTAGGAAATCCAGGAGACTCCTGGAATGCATCAAGGATAATTTCTTAAGCCAGGCAATAGACAACCCTACCACAGGGGATGCAATACTGGACCTGATGGTCACCAACATGAGTGAGCTAATTGGTGACATCAAGACTGGAGGCAGCGTGGGCTGCAGTGATCACGCACTGGTGGAGTTTGCAGTCCTGAGGGATAGGGGACAGGTGAAGAGTAAAGTCAGGACCCTGAGTTTTAGGAAAGCAAAATTCCAGCTGTTCAAGGACTTAGTCAATAAGACCCCCTGGGAAAATGCCCTCAAGGACAAGGGACCATAACACAGCTGGCAGATCTTAATGGACACTTTCCATAGACTACAAGAGCTCTCAGCCCCCACGTGTAAGAAATCAGGAAAGAAAGGCAAGAGACTGGCATGGATAAGTCAAGACTTGCCAGTCAAACTAAAGGGCAAGAAGGAAATGCACAGGCAGTGGAAGCAGGGACAGATATCCTGGGAGGAGTAGAGGGACACTACCAGCTTGTGTAGGGACGGGGTCAGGAAGGCCAAGGTGCAAATGGAACTGAACTTGGCAAGGGACACAAAGAATAATAAGAAGGGCTTCTGTAGGTATGTCAACCAGAAAAGGCAGGTCAAAGAAAGCATACCCCCAGTGATGAGTACAACTGGCAAACTGGTAACAAGAAACGAGGAGAAGGCTGAGGTACTCAACAACTTTTTTGCCTCAGTCTTCATTAGCAATCTCTCTTCCTACATCTCTTGAGTGGATGGACAACAAGACAGGGACTGGGGGAGAAAAGTCCCTCCCACAGTAAGAGAAGATCAGGTTCATGACCACCTGAGGAACCTGAACATACAGAAGTCTATGGGTCCTGACAAGATGCATCCCAGAGTCCCGAGGGAATTGGCTGATGTAGTTGCCCAGTCACTCTCCATGATATTTGAAAAGTCTTGGCAGTCAGGTGAAGTCCCCAGTGACTGAAAAAATGTGAAAATTGCACCCATTTTTAAAAAGGGCAGAAAGGAGGACCCTGGGAATTACCACTGTCAGCTTCACCTCTGTGCCTGGGAAGATTATGGAACAGATCCTCCTAGAAGCTATGCTAAGGCACATGGAGGACAGGGAGGTGATTCGAGGCAGCCACCAAGGACAATTCCTGCCTGACCAACCTAGTGGCATTCTGTGATGGAGTGACTACATCAGTGGACAAGGGAAAAGCTATGGATGTCATCTATCTGGACTTATGTAAGGCCTTTGACACGGTCCCCAACAACTTCCTTCTCTCTAAATTGGAAAGATTTGATGGATGGACTGTTTGGTGGATGAGGAATTGGTTGGATGGTCGCCTCCAGAGGGTAGCAGTCAACAGCTCAATATCTGGATGGAGATCAGTGATGAGTGGTGACCTTCAGGGATCTGTAATGGGACCAGGACTGTTTAATATCTTCATCAATGCCATAGACAGTGGGATCTAGTGCACCCTCAGCAAGTTCACAGATGACACCAAGCTGACTGGTGCGGTTGACATGCCTGAGGGACAGGATGCCATCCAGAGGGACCTAGACAAGCTCGAGAAGTGGGTCCATGTGACCCTCATGAGGTTCAACAAGGCCAAGTGCAAGGTCCTGCACTGGGGTGAGGACAACCCCCAGTACTAGTACAGGCTGGCAATGAAGGGATTGAGAGCAGCCCTGACAAGAAGGACTTGGGGATATTGGTGGATGAAAAGCTGGACATGATGCAGCAAAGTGAGCCAGGAAACCTAACCATGTCCTGGGCTGCATTAAAAGAAGCATGGCCAGCAGCTCAAGGGAGGTGATTCTGCCCCACTACTCTGCTCTGGTGAGACACCACCTTCAGTACTGCGTCCGCAGCTTGGGAGTCATGGAGGCGGTCCAGAGGATGGCCACAAAAACGATCAGAGGGCTGGAACACCTCTCCTATGAGGAAAGGCTGAGAGAGTTGGGGTTGTTCAGCCTGGAGAAGAGAAGGCTTGGGGGAGACCTTACAGCAGCCTTTCAGCAATTAAAGGGGGCTTACAAGAATGATGGGGACAGACTTTTTAGTAGGGCATGTTGTGACAGGGTGAAGGGTAATGGTTTTAAACTGAAAGAGGGTAGATTCAGACAGGGAAGAAATTTTTTTATGATGAGGGTGGTGAAACACTGCAACAGGATGCCCAGAGAGGTGGTAGATGCCCCATCCCTGGAAACACTCAGGGTCAGGTTGGACGGGGCTCTGAGCAACCTCATCTAGTTGAAGATTACAGGATCGTAGAATCAGAATAGAATCATAGATGTCCCTGCTCATTGCAGGTGGGTTGGACTAGATGATCTTTGGAGGTCCCTTCCAGCCCAAACTATTCTATGACTCTATGATTCTATGATTCTATGTTTAACTTTCACCAAAAATCTTTCATTAAGTAGGTCTTTATAACAGTGACACAGAAATTCTTTTCAACTTACTTTCCCTCTCAAAGGTGGCTGAAAGGCAACTAGAATAGCACAGAGCTCTGTGTAGGGTAAGGAGATGAGCCAGCTTATGTGTTGGGGTTAGTGGGCAGACCAACATCAGCAGTGTTGTGGTAGGGGCCTGCTTCAGACGTCCTGATCAGGAAGAGGTAGTAGACAAGCAGATAAACTGGAAGAAGCCTCACGTTTGCAGGTCCTAGTGCTCAGGTGGGACTTCAACCATCTTATCTGCTGGAAGGACACCACAGCAAGGCACATGCAACCTAGAAGGTTTCTGGAGTGCTTTGATGACAACTCCTGACACAGGCGATCAAGGCACCAACAAGGAGAGGCTCTCAGCTGGACCTGATAGTTAACCAAAAAGGAAGACCTGTAGAGGAATTGAATGTTGGCAACAGCCATAGCTGCAAAGACTGTGAGGTAGATGGAGTTCAGGATCATGAGATGAGGGAAAAGGCGGATAGCAGGATCATGGTCCTGGGCCTCCAGAGAGCGCACTTTGGCCTGTTAAGGGATCTGCTAGGAATGGGATACAGCCCTGGTGAGAAGAGGGGTCCAGAAGAGCCGGTTGATTTCCAAGGATCACCTTCTCCAAGCTCAGGAACAGTGCATACCAACAAAGGGTAAATCAAGTAGATGTTGCAGGAGGCCTGCATGGATGAAGAAAGAACTCCTGATGAAGCTCAAATTTTAAGAGGAAGCATACAAGAGGAGAAGGCAGGGGCAGGTGACCCAGGTAAAATATAGAGATACTGTCTGAGCATGCAGGGGTGGCGTTAGGAGAGCAAAGCCCATCTGCAGTTGAATCTGGTGAGGGATGTGTAGGGCAACAGGAAAAGCTTCTACAGGTACATCAGCAGTGAAAGGAAGGCTAGGGAAAATGGGGGTCTGTCTGCTGTATGGGTCAGGAGACCCGATGACAAAGGACAGGGAAAACACCAAACTGCTCAATGTTTCTTTGCCTTGCTCTTTACTGGTGAGACTGGCCTTCAGGAAACCCAGGACCATCAGAACAGAGGAACAAACAGGACTTACCCTCAGTGGAGGAGGATCAGGCCAAGACCACGCTGGGCAGCATTAACAAGTGCGCTGTCAGTTTGTCAAGGAAGTGATCCTTTCCTTCTACTCGTCCCTAGTGAAAGCACACCTGGAGTTCTGTGTCAAGTCATTGCCATTCTTGAATGAGTGCAGTGAAGATTCATGAAAATGATTAAGGAAATGGAGCATGTGACATACAGGGGGAGGCTGAGAGCTGGCATTGTTTAGCCTGGAGAAGGCTCAAGGGTGATGTTATCAAGTGTATAAAAACCTCCTGGAGACGGTAGTATAATGGAACCAGATTCTTCTCAGTAGTGCCCAGTGACATGACAAGAAGCAACAGGCACATATTGAAAGACAAGAAATTTCATCTGAAGACAATAAATTACCTTTTTTTTTTTTTTTTTTTAACTAAGAGAGCGGTCAGACACTCGACCAAGTTGCCCAGAGAGCCCGTGCAGTCTCCTTCTGTTGATATATCCAGAACCTGACAGGATACTCTCCTGGGCAACCTACTATCTGAACTTGCTTGAACAGGGGGTCTGAACTAGATGATCTCCAGAGAGCTCTTCCAAGCTCAGTGATTAGGTGATTCTCTGATGTGAACCTAAGAGAGCTTGGTTCATTTGCTTTCCAGGAGGTTGTGCTGTGTCCTGAACTACTTGACTATGAGGAGAAACGTGGGAGACAACATGTATCACAAACTCTGCTTTTTATGAAAATGTTGAAAGAACTTTGTTTCTATAGGACACAGAATAGGAACATCTCTGAAGCTGAACAGTTTGGCAGGGTAGAAAAGCAATTTCCTACTCAACTCTGCTGACACACATTTTTCTTGGAAGAAAGTGCACTTGTGCAATGTTACGTCAAATGTCAATATGATGTCCTTGTTATGGAACTGTTTTTTACTGAGTTTTTAGCTTGAGTTATAATTGGATTAAGTCGAGCAATAATAATCACATGGGGAAGCATGAACAGAGAGATGTAGCAGCCCTATCTGTCTCCTCTGTAAAATTACAATCTTGAATGTTGTTATCACTTGGATTTCTGTCCATACCCTGGCAGCTCAACTGAACTGAGTTTAAATCATTATTCAACTCAAGTTGGACATTTTTATGGGTAGGTGGGAGTGCCAGAATTAAACCCGATTTAAACTGTACCTTGATTGCAATGAAGACAAGCATTTGTGGAGAGAAGATGGTTATAGAAATAAATTTATACTCCTGGGTTTATTGAGAGGCATGGATATTTGGATTTCTGCTTCACAGTGCAATTGGCTTTAGACTTTCATTCTTTCTCCTCCTTTCATTTTTCATTTTTCTGTCTTCTCTGTTTTGAGTATTTAGATATGACAGTGCCTTTTTAATTATCAAATGTCTTCAGCAGAACTCTCCATATACTTCTACTGACAATAGGTCTGTAAGACTTTTTGATCAGCTGTTAGGATTTGGTTAATAATCCCTGTGGTTTTTGGTTTGTGAGTTTGGGGGTCTTTTTTGAGTGAATCATGGCTTACTAACATTTATAGTAGGACCATCCTGAAAATCTGATTTCATTGTGTTGTGTGCACTCTTTGTTTTACTTACCTTCATCAAGCTATCTTTTTACAATTATACACAATAAAATATTTTTCTTCTTTATCACTTAATAGAATATAAACACCTAACTCGAGCCAAATGGTCTTACTAGCTAGTGTTTCAGCGAATTCCCAACCTGTTTCTTCCTGTCAGATTGCTGATAATTCTGTAGGAAATAAATTGTAAATTATTTCCCTGTCTGTCTTCCTACACCAGCATTATTCAAAGTCTTCCCTAAATACAATTGCAGACATTCTATTTCCCTCTTGACCTTAGGATAAGAAATAGAACTTCTTGACTTTGCAGTGCCTCTCCTTTAAGAGATTAGTGTGAACCTATAGGTGCAAACAAAGATTCTTTGTCAGGGACTGTTCTCAAACATCTTTAACTGGTGACTTTAGAGATACCCGTTTGCAAGATAATGTACTGAAAAATAAGAGGTATTTCTTCATTTGCTGGGGGGAAAAAAAAAAAAAAAAAAAAAAGATTTAAACTGCATAAAGGTAATAATTCCACTGAATTGGTCTTAAGATTCTATGCTTTGCCTAGCAGTTTGACAAGTACTGACAGATGCACATGGGAAATATAAAATAATTGTACATTAATTATATGCAAGGGCTTTTTAGTGATCTATTTAAACTCAGAATAGAGATCTTGGACATTATTGTGGGTATTTATCTGCAAAAATCAACTCAATAATCGGCAGCAGTCAACAAGTCAAATAGAATATTAGGGATTATCCAGAAAGGCATAGAGAACAATGTAACTACCAGGCATCTGTTTAAAAGCAAAAGTGAGGGGGTTTTGACAGAAAATATACTTAAACTGTAGAACTAAAAACTACAAAATGTAAAAGGAAATTATAAAAATAGGTTCAAAACAAGGCACATAGATTAATGGAATTAACCATGAATTTCTATTGATGCCTATTAAGTGCAACAGTCCAAAAGAAACCCCTGCCTCAGGAAACCTTAAAGTTGTTGATTGAAAGAAAATAGAAGCTATCAAAGTGCGAGGTGGATTGCTTTTACTCTTGACCTTTTTCTAACACAGTTTCCCTAAGCATCTCCTTCAAACTGTCATCAGAGAGGATACTGGGCTAGGTGTGGTATTAATATGAACCTGTATGGCCATCTCTCCCTGGGTCAAACAGGATAAAGAAACTGTTGTGACAGCAAATTTATTTGTTTTACTGTAGAACTTAAACTGGATGTATAACAGTGCTCTCAAATACTTGCTTATTCTGAATAGAGACTTCCTGGTGTGGATTTCTTACTATTGGTGGTAAACAGAACACCTTAATAAAATTGAAGCTGTGTCTAGTAAAAAAGTAATATTTCAAAGCCTCGTTCATGCAGTAGTTCGATCTTAGTGAACAAAAAGGATACGGATTCTGTACCTTGGGATGCAATTTCAAAGGACATTATGAAGAAATCAGAAGTTTCCTTAATGTAATTCTTGTTAGTGTGAAATGCAGAAACATCTTTCTCTTCTAATTTTTCTTGATAAAGTGAACTGTGTAATAACATACACTTAAAGGTAGAGTCACGCCTCAAAACTGTGTATAGTCAAGTTTAGTATTGTCCTGCTTATGAAGTTTCTTAGAAACAACTTGAAATGCAAGGTGTATGTCCCAGCAAGTAGGATGAAGTGGTTTTCCCTTTTAAACAATAGATGGATTCCTTCAAGGCAGCTCTGGTCCCCGATCATAAAAAGGTTGTAATAAAACAATACCTTAGAAAACAGCACTTGAAAAAAATCAGGTTTGATATATAGAAGCTTCACGCTCAAATTTCTTTACTTATACTTCAGCATCTTTCAGGAATACTTGTTAAAGTACAGCATGGAATAATGTCTAGTTGTGTTATTATAGAAGATTATTTTCTTTTATTTTGTTTTGTGTTATTTTATTTAGTTCAGCTACCTCTGGTAGGTTTTTCTCTAAGAAAATTAAAAATTTCAAGGAAGCTAATTCTAGATATCATCGGCTTATCTAAACTTTGTTGTTTCTTGTTTTTTACAGTCTGCTAAAATTTATAAAATTCCAAAATTTTATAAAAGTAATTTTTAATTTGCAAGTTCCTAAAGCAGCATAATAGCAAGGGTAGGTGTAGCTGAGATGGATTATATCTAGATCAGAATCTATTGTTTCTTCCTGTTGGTGCAACCAGAGGTCTCTATTCAAGGTGGTAATTCATTCTGTTGCACGGTTTTTCAGTATTACTTTTTTCTATAACTTTTCTTTTAAATGATAGGATATTTTATTTCATTTCACTCCTATCTGACTAAAATTTATTTTCCCTACAAGTTAGGCAGCTTATTATGTTACTCAGCTCCATTCACAGAGAGAGGATGAAAAAACAGGTTAATCCAGAAACCAGCCTATGAACAACCTATAGTCTCACAACACTAAAAAAGAGCATTTTGGAAGTGTGATACTGCTTTCTACAGACTTTTCACAAGTAGTGGGTTATATGTCATCTGTGTACAAAGAGGATTAACAGAATTATTTTCTTCAACTCAACAAAGTTTTGCTTAGGTAAGTCACAAAACATATTCCAGTAAAACTCACTTCCAGAAAAGGACCTGTAGCTTTTCTACATGAAATGTTCCTTTTGTCCAGGGAGCTAAGTTTCTAAGCTTGTGCTGCATGTAGCAGATAACCATGGAACTAGCTTCATTTATCCTTTCTTGCTGGAGTGAAAATTCCTTTTACACATTTTTTCTTCGGCCCGACTGCCACAGAACATGCTGGTTTCTTGTCCTGGTGATGGAAATCTTCGCAAAGATTATCAGTTGTGGCAACAGAAAAGCTGGGTCAACAGAAAGAGCATCTTTGAGGAAATTTTGAGGAGAGATTCAGATCTGTGAATGTGCTGAAAAACTCCGTCATGCAATTTTTGCATGGTAGCAAGGGTGAAAGAAACGAACAAAGGTGGTGTCTGTAGTCAAAAAAAGACAAAACTTACTTCGCTGACATTGAGGATAACATGTTTTACTTTGTATTTGTGAGAACATAAGAGTACATATGTAACCGTTTGCTCTGTTTGATGAACAGTACTTTGTTGAATCATAGTAACAATGTTACAATGTGCCTACGTTCTCTTCTTTCCTGACACCTTTTCTGCCTTTCGTATGTTTATGTCTTTATTGTAAAAACAAAAGAGAAAAATGTAATAATTGCTGTAAAGTCCCTGATGGAGATAGTGTATTTGTAATTTTTAACTCTGTGTCTCCTTTGTGTCTATCTTCTGTAGATCTACAGAAACATAAAAGCATAGAAAATTTTCACCAGCTTGATGTAAAATACTTCTTCAGCAGAGTCTGTGATGATCTGCAGAATGCACATATAAGGAATTAATTTGTTGAACATGCTTACTCATTTCTATAGCTACTTATGTTTCTGCAGAAGACTAGTGTTCTATAAGTTTACTTCTAGTTTGTGCAGAAGTTCTGTATTTCTGTCTGTTATGTACAGGAACATCAGACATAACATATGAGGTATGTGACACATATGCATGGACAAATTTGTAGGATCTAGTGTTAACTTTTAGTAATGATCGTTTGGCTATTTTGTATTTATTAGTCTTGAACTGTAAATATCCTCTTCTGTATTTTTGTCTAGTTATTAGGTCTGTAGAACATATTGCTGGTCAATGAATCTACTAGTTCTTAAGAAATCTTCATTTTTTAATCTCTTTTTTATTCAAACCCAAAGATATGTAGAGCTAGAGGAAAAGGAATTATACTGGCTATTTGAAACAAATCAACTTGGCATGCTTTTTCTATATGACACCAATGTAATAGCTGCATGGTTGGAAGACTATAATCCAGAAATATTGACATGAAAAATTAAAGTGTCCAAAACTTTTTTCTAAGAGAGGTTGTGTAAGAAAGACAAAAACCTTTATCTTCTCCAAGGTGGAAAGGAAGACTCAGTCCTATAGTTTACCAGACTTCGTAAACTAGCTCCTTGGAAATGTACTAAAGACGTCTTTAAATTCTGGGATAACAGTGTGTAAGCACAATGTAAATACCTTTTTACAGTTACACATCTGTGAAGTTAAAGAATCTGGAATGGAAGACTCTCTTGGGTCCTGGAGCCTGAAGTTTACTAGAGAATGATCAGATTTTCTCTGATATTATTCTTGCTCAGCGATTTGACCACGCTGGGCAGTATTAACAAGTGCGCTGTCAGTTTGTCAAGGAAGTGATCCTTTCCTTCTATTCGTCCCTAGTGAAAGCACATCTGGAGTGCTATGTCTTGTTCTGGGCCCCCCACTACAAGAAAGACATGGCCATTCTCAACTAAGTGCAGTAAAATCCTACCACTGGGAGCATGTTGGCAACTGGCTTAACACAAATAATTTGGTTAAAAAGAAGGGAAAAAAGCAGTAACAAAAGTTAAATGAAATTCCATACTTTTCCATCTTACAAATTCCCTTAAAATAGATTGCATTTTTCAAGTTACTCAGTATATAAAATTACACACTGAGTCATTTTTGTGAAAAAAATGTTGGACTGATGTTCAATTCATTAGTTCATAGTCAGCATTTGTATTCATAACTTGAAGTGTGGGTATGGTGACTACAAAGCATGTTACAGTTCCTTATGGTAAATGTTTAATCTTTAGTATCTTTTAAATTGTTATTTTCATTTTACTGTAAATAAATGTCCTAAGTATATCTTTTTTCCTACTCACACAGGCATGATCTGTCTCATTTTTGCACAGGCACGAAGTAATCGTGTTCTTTAAGAACATGGGAAGATACTTTTCCAATACAGGGTAAGTTGTTTCAGTGTCTACTGAAACAAGGCTTCTGAAATGGAGGCAAGCCTTCTTTTTTAATTTTCTCCAGGAAGGGACTGAAAGAAATGAAAAATTAATTTGTGCAGCATGATAAGGCAATTCAAATGTAAGAATTCCAGTCAGGCCTTGCAGACCAGATGGCTTTTAATTTTCTGGCAATGATGTTAATTGGAAGTCAGGATGTAAACTTCTTTTTTAATCAACTTTAGGCAATTGAGGTTTTTTTCTAATCATATAAACAGCTGCACAACATCTCAGCATCCGTGTCCTATTGTACAGTACACATTAGCCAGGACAAGTAAAACTATAAAAAACAATAACCTTAAGTAAAGTTGTAGGCCACTGCTAACTACTTTAAAGACTCTAAAAAGGAACCTTCAGGTTTTTCTGAATGTCTTACTTCTTCCCTCTCCATTTCTCCAATAAAATTTCTCAAAATCACAAAAAAAACCTTGACATGTATTTAGTCACTAAAAAGTTAAACTCGTTGTTCAGCATAAAAAAAAATTAAAAGTCTCAGTTCCTTAGTATAAAACAAGTAGGTAAGAATTTTATAACTTTCTCTTTTTGGTACACTCTTAACTGAGTATATACATAGAATCTTAATTGTATTAGCAAGTTAGTGATTTCACTAGTCTCCTTTTCAAACTGAAGAAAAACTGAAAGATCTGTCTTGCAGTAAAAATGATGCTACAATATCAAATTAGGAATTAATTATAGGACAAAGAAAAACTAGGAGTGCATTTCAAAAGCTAGAAATAGGTTTTCACAATTGCCATAATTGTCATAATTCCAGACGTTATTAACTGAAAGAAAGAAATTGAATAACTAGTATCTAGCTTTGCTTTATCCCCCCTTTTTTTTTCCTTACAAAGCCTGGAAAACAGAATAATATTCTAGACTGCCTATTTGGATTACCTTCTGTGACAAACTTTGCACATTACTATGGTAATTATCATAATATGGGACAAATATTTGTCATGCTTGCAAAAAATGATCAGTATCATTTGAATACATACTCATTTTTTCCTTAGGTTATTTTGACAGAGGCCAAAGATGTTTTTGTCTCCTGTTTTATTATTTTATATATTGGTTACAATAGTACTAAGAACTCCACATTCCTGATGAGCCCTAAAATAAACAAATATACACAATATAAAGAAGCCAATGTTTTTGTAAGCATGAGCAAATAGATAACATATTTTCTCCACCTAGAGCATTTTCAATGCACATTATCTTATGGAAAACATGAAAAATATGCCAGAAGGAGCATTCAGAATAAAAACCAAAAAATGCATATATATTTTTTTTGTTGAAAATAGAAATATAAGGAAAAAGTACCATTAAACACTACATTAGCATCTCTTATTTTTCCCCTGCTGCATTCCAGTATCTCCAGTTTACTTTTCTAGTGGGGTTACCTACACTTTTGCCAGTAAATCATAGTGTTTAAAAAGAAAAAAAAGCTCAAAATAAGTATTATGCTGCCTGTATATACACATGTGTCTCTGGTTCTGCGCACACCCTTTCTCTCACCCCTTCTCTACCATACAATTTTAAAAATTCTTGACTAGTATTAACTAAATATGACTAGAGTATAGGTACTTGAAATACATATTTTTAACATTTTTGTGAAAACATCTAAGTAGAGAGGAAAGGTTTGGCAAGTGTCCTAATTGCAAAAAAACTGCATAAAGAAACCATATTTTGTAAGACATACATAGACTCATCAAGCCTCAATAAAAATTAGAAAATCAAGCCCATAGGTCCTTTAAAGGCAAATCAATCATAGAAGGAAAAGCAGAAATCCAGATTTCACAAGGGCCATTTCAACAGAATCCTCATGAAATTCAATAGGTATGGATGCATCTTAGAATTAACTGCAAACACATAGCAGGCTGCAATAGCACAGCCAGCAGTAAGGGGAAGTCACTATTTTGCTCTTCTCATGAGGCTGGATGTGAAATGTGCTGCATCCAGCTTTGAGCTTACCCAGTACAAGAGGGATGAGGACAAACTGGAGAGAGTCCAGCAGAGGAAGGGCCACCAGTGTGGTAAGGGACTGGTGCAAATGACATTCAAAGGCGAGGCTGAGGTAAATGGGCTGGTTTGGCCTGGAGAATAGAAGGCTCAAGCATGGGGGGGAGCTAATTTCAGTCTTCCACAACCTACAGGGTGGTTGCAGAGAAGAAAGAGACAGATTCTTCTCAGAGGTGCACAGTGAGAGGTCAAGAGGCAGCAATCATAAATTGTACCAAGGGACAGCTCATTGGGCAAAAGGGACAAATTCTTCCTGTGAGGTTGGTCCAGCACTGGCAAGAGCTGTGCACGGAGCCTGGGCGATGTCTAACATTCTGAACTTCAGAACTCTTTGGGAAATCCAGTCAGGCTAGAAATGCATATTATTTCTGATTTCAGCTTATACTGAAAATCTTAAACAAACTCTTGCATAGATGTTCATATTTGAATTTCTAATCCCAGATGAAGCTGTAAAGTGAAAGGATATTTTCATTTGGTATAGGCAAGCTTTCCATGTCATCCTTATTTTATTTCAAATTATTCATTATTATTTATCAATGCATTGTGATAGCTCCTCCTCCAAGTCAGGCTTTGGAAGATAAGCCTGGTCTGAAGCTTAGACTTTAAAAGTGTTCCACATCCTGTGGAAACTGATTTCTGAGTCTTAAAACTGTGCTTCATTTTTCTTACTGTAGATAGAAAAACCTGAAGTCAACTACCTTAATTATCAGAAAAGTGTGTACCTGCTTCTGGATCTGAACCCTGTGGGTCAGCTCCATCATTATTTAAATGCTACTCTTGAGAGGTCCTGTGGACCTGCTTTAGAATAAAATGTTTCAGTGAAGTTTTTCTTTAATAAGTCATTAACACTAGAAGAGAATTATTAATCTAGAAAAGAACTTTTATGACTAAATAATTAATTGGCAGTTATCATTTCTTTCATTTCACTGAAAATTCAAGAAGTTGGGGTCATTAAATGGAATAATAGTAGAGCTTCTAGCTAGGTTTCTGGAAAAGTCATTATCACAGCTGTCAGCCACTTCCCTCTGATTCTTGGCCAAACTGTTGAAAAATAATGTTAATAGCACACTGTAGCAGCTAGCAGTGGTCTGTATCTATCACTGTATCTCTTTGAACCAACAGTTATTCAGAAGGGCTGCACTGAAATCTGTTTGATAATCATCCATGATGGTTTCAGCATAACAGACAAGAGCTAGGATCGTGTCCATATACTTCACATTAACATATTCCTACTTTAATAGGTCTCTGTTCCATGACCTCTTAACTATCTTAATTGCCATTTTTCCTTTACCCACTTACTATTTTTTCTGACATTGGCTTAGGTTCCTTATTCTTGGAAAATCAAAAGCATGACAACAGGGTATTGAAGTTTTGTCCATATTAATGTCTAGAGTCAATTTAATTTCTGAGTAGATGCTTCAGTTACTGGCCCTGTCATCACTCCTTACTGTAATTATTTGCAATTCACTTCATATTGTCCTTCTTCACAATGGGATTAAAAAAAAATAACTTGAATTCAGATATTTGTTAGCAATGTTGCCGTCAGTGTTCATAAGGCAACTACCTTACTAGATTACATCAAATTTCCTTCTTTTTGTCAGCAAATATCAGGTCTTCTGCGGTGTGATCCTACATAACCCTGTATTATGACTAGAATATTATTCAAGCCAAGGAACTACACCAAAGACATTGACTGAACCTTGTAAATTGAGGTCTGTGACAATAACTGAATTATATTTTATAACACCACCTATTTGTGTGTACAGAACTCTTTGATAATAATGCTTAATATCAATAGTTAAAAATTGTAGTATGCATTGGTGACTTAAGGGAGCAACAGAAGGATTAGCAGTCCACTGAAGTGCTAACCTATTTGATTCTTACTATCAGTGAAGTAAGCAGTGATGTATTCACTATGTATGCTGCATGAGCAAGCAAAAGAACCAATAGAAGAGCAAAATTTCTAAACACTTCAGGTAGTTTATTTTTCTGTGCTGGACTAGAGAAATCTCCATTTGGCTTGCATGATGTTCTTTTGTATTAGGAATGTTCCACTGGGATTTTGGTTACCTTTCTTCATTGTCTGCGTTTCCCAGCTACACGTTTCTAGTCATGGCTTTCCTTCTATTGGCTGAAAGGCTTTCCCATAGAGGTGGAACTGCCAACAATATCTCTTACTGATCCGTGTCCTCCACAGGTCCCAATCCTTTGTTTCTTCTGCTCTTCCTTTTCTTCTTTCAGCTTAGCCTTTCAAAAACTTTCTTATTAAATCAGCCACTCATCTTCCATTCTAGATATCCCACTAAATAGTATTATTATAGGACAGCTGATGATCCAGGTCAAAGTCAACTTTGCAGGCACAGTGTACATATCTCTTTTCCCCTGCTTGTAAGAACAGAGTTCTCCTAGGTAAACTGTGGTGCTTAGACTGTGGTGACAACTTTGATTTCATTTGATTCTCCTCTACAGAAAGCTCCATGTTGGACTATATCAAGACACAAGTCCTTAGTAGGACATTACTCACCATAAGTATGCCCCAAAAAGACTCCCCTCAAAAGTGATCATATGGGAACTGTGTTAAAAGACAAGTTCCAGGTAACAAAAAGACCTCACAGCCTCATTTCAGGCTAAGCCAGAAGAAATTATGAAAATAAAGTCAGCTATGTTAATCTACTGTTTTAATGATATTATACATATGCAAGACAGACAGATTTTACAGTCATGTACAGAAATGCAATCTCCCCATCCATGGCTATTAGCACCACTTCAAGAAAACAAGTACTCTTGTTCCCAAAAGGCAGTCATCATTCTTAAAAGCAGAGAGCAACCACTAGTGACTCATCAGCCTTTGGATAGCAACAGGATTCCTCTGTAAGTACTGTACAGGTTATTTCAGCTTTGCCTACATAATATTAACAGCAGTATCCTACTTCTATTCCTTTAGCAATAACCAATGTAGCAATTTTTCATTTATACACTTCTATGATAACTAATCCAGGGAAAGACACTAGGCATACTTGCAATATTCAGTATGCATTTCGTGATGTCTACTGTGTCGTATACTGTATGCATTCCTTTAACTTGAGGATCTAAATAATATTAAAAAGGCTACATGCATACACACACCTATGACAAACATAAATGTAATAACCACAAAAATTACTTTTAAAAATCTATTAACCACTAGAAGCAAAATTCCATTATCGTACAGTATAAATTGTCCTTCATTTATGTTTTGCCTTTTTAAGGACCCTTGTGCTGCTATTCAAGAACACTATGATTCCATTCAGGATTTGGCAACTCTGCACTTCTTAGTTTTATTTTTTCATTATACTTCCCCAAATATAGATGGTTTCAATTTGCAAGGAAACAAAGAAATCACAAAACAAAAATCAAAACACCCAAGTTAAGTTTCCCATTACCACTAGTGCTCTAGGGAAAGAAGTAACATATCATCACTGCTGGAGGAACTTTTGTAAGACCTGCTACTATTTATACAGATTTGGGGTCTTTATGTGCAAGGAAGGCAAACTGATCTAGATAGCTGTTATGGGTTTGTGTGGCACGGTTTTTTTGGTAGCTGGGGAGGGGCCACAGGGGTGGCTCCTGTGAGAAGCTGCTAGAAGCTTCCCTGGCTCCAAGTTGGACCTGCCTCTGTCCGAGGCTGACCCAATCAGTGACAGTGGTAGCGCCTCTGGGAGAACAGATTTTAGAGGGGAAATCTTTAGTGAGTAGTGGGATTGGAATGTGAAAGGAATACCTATGCAGATACTGAGACCAGTGAAGAAGGAGGAGGAGGAGGGGATGCCCTTGCAACCCATGGTGAGACGTCAGGCTCTCCCCCTGCAGCCCATGGAGGGGAGTGGGGGAGCAGATGCCCAACTGCAGCCTCTGGAGAAGCTCATGCTGGAGCAGTCAGATGCCCCCGGAGATGGCCATGACTCCATGGGAAAGCCTGCACTGGAGCAGTCTGTGACTGAAGATCAGCCCGTGGAAAGAACCCATGCCAGGAAAGTTCAGGAAGAACTGAAGCCCGCAGAAAGGACCCACTCCAGGGAAGTTTGTGAGGAACTGCAGCCTGCGGAAAGGACTCATGTTGGAGAATTTCATGGAGGACTGTCTCCTGGGGAGGGACCCCACACTGGAGCAGGGAAAGATTGAGGGGTCCTCCCCCTGAGGAGGAAGGAGCAGCAGAGACAATGTGTGTTGAGCTAACCCCAACCCCCGTCCCCTGTTCCCCTGCGCCACGGGGCGGAGGAGGGAGAGAGAACCAGGAGTGGAGTTGAGGCAGAAAGGAAGGAGGTGTTCCCATTATCCTTATTTTGATTTGATTTGTAGTAAGTTAAATTTATTTTGTCTCTTCCCCAGGTTAGGCCTGGTTTTTGCCCATGATCATAATCAGTGAGTGATCCCTCCCAGTCCTTATATTGACCCATGAGCTTTTCTTTATAGTTTCTTCTCATCCCACCATGGCCAGGGAGGGGAGGAGTGAGCGAGCAGCTGCGTGGTGCTTTGTTACCGGCTGGGCTTAAACCACGACAATGGTGTAATACATTTCAAATAGGACCTGGATTCTGCTTCCAAGATGGCAACTGAATCTCCAAGCAATTGATTACCCTCTCACTTCTTTGTCTGTAAAGTAGAAGCAACATTCTCTTTCCAACATAGTTTCAAGTGTTGTTACACAGAAATTGTGCATTACACACTAATCCACAACAATCAGTTCAGCTCAGTTTGAAAATTTACATTTGTCAGAAGGCAACAACTTTCACACTGGAACTCTGCCTTGACTGGATACATGCTAGTGAATTGGAGCTGAAAGTCTCTTTATCAGATAGTCCTCCAAGAATATCAGGTGTTATTAGACCTATCTTAACAATCTTCAGTCACATAGAATGTGTTAGTAAAAGAAATAAATTGCTGAATTGCGAAAACATTAGAGATTATCTTTTTTAGTGGTGATAAGGAAGAAAGAGAAAGTTCTTTCCCTCATCTCCTCACTCTCTCCCAGGTATTAAGGGCTATATTGAACTGCCTTCCAGCACTAGACAGAAAAGCTTAAGTCCTTGAGGCTTCACCAAACATGAAAACAGCATTCCAGCACAAGCCCTGCCATTTTGGGCTACCATTGAATAATAATCCTGAAATCTCTTCAAAATGCTGCTAAGAAATAGATTGGAAACTAACAACTGTTGAAATGCAACTTTATTAAAAGAAAGATTCTTCCATGATTTGTTCAATTTTATAAGATTGCAAATTTATTGTATTCTTTCTAATGGCATATATTGACAATCATTTCTTATCTTGTCCTTGAGAGTTCTGATACAAGAACCATGCTGTACCCCTCAAGATTGAGAATTTGACAAAGGCATGATCACTGCAGCCCAGGCTACCTCCAGTCTTGATCTCTCCAATAAATTCTGCATTGGTGAGCAACAGGTCTAGCAGTGCCTCTCCTCTGGTCGGTCTCTCCATCACCTGTACTAAGAAGTTGTCCTCAATGCACTCCAGTAGTTTCCTGGACTGCTTGGATTTCACTGTGCCACTTTTCCAGCAGATGTCGGGGTGGTTGAAGTCTGTGCAATCAATCCCATTTTTGGCATGGAGGGCAACTCCCCCCACCTCTCCTTCCTTGCCTGTCCTTCTGAATACTTTATAGCCGATAATCACAGCATTCCAATCATGCAATTCATCCCACCAAGTTTCTGTGATAGCAATCAGGTCATAGTTTTCCATCCGGGCAGAGGTTACCATCTCCTTCTATTTGTTTCCCATGCTGTGTGCATTGGTACAGAAGCACTTCAGCTGGGCTATCGGCCACATCCCCATTTTAGAGGAGCTCACCCTAATTCCCTTTTAGGGAAGCCAACAGGGCCCCCAACAGGGCTTTCCCTGTTGCTTCCCAATACTTCAGCAACCCTTATTCAGTTCTTAGAACAACATCCCTTTCCCCCACTAAATCTAGTTTAAAGCTTTGTTTATAAATCCAGCCAGCTTATTACCCAGGACACTCTTGCTCACAATTGGTCAGCTGAGCCTCATCACCTGTCAACAGGCCCAGTTTCTCCAAGATATGTCCAAGATCATAGAAGCCGAGACCTTGAGCATGGCACCAGCTCTGCAGCCAGCCATTCACCTGTTCAATTCACCTCCTTTTTCTCAAACTGCCTTCTCTGACTTGGAGGATAGGGGAGAACACCACCTGTACTCCCAATCCCTTAAAGTCTCTTTTGATATTTCTGTGTTGCCTCATTGCAGCATCATTCAATCCTACTTGGAATAGTAGAAACGGGTGATAGTCCACAGGCTTTACCAGGCTCAGCAGCCTATCCATGACATCACAGATGTGAGCTCCTGGCACGCAGCCAACTTCTCTAGAGATACTGTCTGGGCAATAAATGGGCACTTTGGTGTCTCTCAGTAAGGAGTCTCCAATTACAAACACCCTACATACTTTTCTGGTGGCACTGGTTCTAATGTGGGTAGGTGGTTGGACCAACTTTTCACAGTTGGCCTTTCTTGGGTCTTGCCCTTTACTCACTCTCTCTTCATTCTCCAGCCCAAAGGCATCATATCTCTTATGTAGTGGCACTTCAGGGGAATGGGGAAGATTCCTCCTCTTTTAGTCAGAAAAGGGCTTCATGCTGACATTAAAGAATTTTTAGCTAAATTCTGGTGATATTTACCACCAGGGGTAAATCATATCTCCAAAACTGAACTGTAGGACCTGATAAATCATTTACCAGTTTGCAGTGAATAACTGAAGAGTAAGCCCAGTAAGCTAATTAATTATTTCCCAGATATCTGCCCTGGGTAATGAATCTAAGATCCAGAACTCCAACATGTACTATGGAACAGTACAGAATGATACACATCATTTAACGTCCTCCCATTGAAACCAGCGGCAAAAGTTCCATTTCCTTTCAACCTAGTCAGAACTTTATTCAAATACTAATTGTAAAATAACTGTTTCTGTAAAACAGAAATTAATTGAACTCATCTGATGTGTTGAAGGCAGAAGGGCAAAGACAAGAGAAACAAATTACTAGCAGAAATTTCTCAGTCTCTGTATCTATTTGTCAGGAAGAACAGTATACATGAAAGATTAGACTGGCAAGTCCTTTTAAAACTTTGCTGCAATTATTTATCTACATGAGGGAAATGCCAGCATATAGAGTCAGTGTTCATGCACACTTCAGGAACTGTTTTAAGAAAATGTTTGGTTTATAGTCATGCACTGCAGTATCAATGACATTGGTATAAGACTTATTTTGAATCATTTAGAGGATTTCCTGCCAATATTGGGAAGGGGCCATTGCTTCTCTGCATGTGACATACCACATTCACAAGAGGATTTCCCAGCCAAAAAGGTATGACAAATAATCTATGCTTATTTATGATTTCATCTTATGAATTAATTCTGCTTGTTCATGGCTACACTGATTTACTGGAATAATTTAAAAATTGGGGGGATTTTCACTATAATATTCCATATTATGGGGATTTACAGTATAACAGATTCCAGGCACAGGCTTCAGCCTGCTGCAAACATTTCAGCAAGGAGTTTAATTTGCTTTTTTATTTCATAATGTTCAAGACAGACAGTTCTGCTTCATGAGGAAGGAATCCATGTTCGGTTAGCACACATCTTTTAAATAGTCTATAATTTGATTTTGTTACTTAGTATTCTTACCACTGGAGAAATGCTCTTTAGTCAAAAGAAAAAGTCCTGTGTCCTTAGCACACTGTGGACAATGCATATTGTGTTAACAATTCTAAACTTAATTTAGCACAACAATTGTCTACAAATGCATTCCATTGTTGTATTCTGTATAATAGCATTATCTTAGGAATTAACACTTAATGGTAAACAAAGGTGTTTATTCCTATGAGCAGGAGCCTGCCAGGTGACTGGAATCTAGTTTTATGTTATGCTTTATATAGTCAAATTCTAGAGCTACACTTATAATAAGAAAATAAAAATTAGAAAGTTATTTTAAAAGAACAGTTAAAGAAACTTCTGCTCATCCAGATCATGCTGTTCTTATTACTTTCATAAACTGCTATTTTTCCATGACTGTATTCAAATTCTGTGCCTCAGAAGATCATTCTTGGTGAAAAGTTCCTAATCCAGTCACAATCAACATTAAGAATAATAAAAAGAAAGCATCTATAAATCAGCAGCTGGGAGTTGTATTAAGGAAAGGGTTGCAGCTAAGATCAGAGTGAGGTTCAATACATGGACATTGAAGACATGTGTTCAAGTATCTGCTCACTAGAATACACAGAGCTATCTATTGAAATTGCCAGGAGAAAGTGTCTGAAAAAGTTTTAAATCTGAACTGAAGTTTTGATTTTAGAAATAAACAGGAATGAAATAAAAAGGGTGTTCCTCCAAGGCAGTGTTATCATACTAACATGTGTACAGGTTTCATTCTTAATGTATTACTAACGCTGAGCAAAGAATTTATTCATTTGACTTCTTACAGCACAGTCCCACAGAGTTTCATATGTCTATCTGCTCTAAGCACAAAGAGCCCTTCTGCATCACTGAACTCTTCATAGACTGGGGACTTAATTTTGAAATATTCATCTCCTTTTACTCCTTGCTTGTTTGTCAGATTGCAAGAAATACAAGTAGATGGAAATAAATGGAAAATGTAACATCAGTCAGGCAAATGTGAAAAGTCATGTTAATTAAGTCTACATATACAATATAAAGTGAAATTAAAATAAAAAGCTGGTATCTCAAGAAACTTGTTCTTGAAAACAGCTACTTAAGCTTTTCTAAAGGGAAATTATGCCACACAAATCTAATTAAATTCTTTGAAGGAGGTCACACAGTTCTTATTTATCTAATAACCTGCTTGGGCTTGGAGAAGGTTTTCTGCCATATAGGAAGATAATGAAATATGAAAAGGTATTTTCATAAATAAGTAATTAGTTAAAACAAAAGAAACAAAAGATAGAAGCAAATGGTCAGGCTCTGCCTTGGAAGAAGATTATCATTGGAGTTCCATGGGAATGTGCATTGAGGTCCTTGCTATTCAATGAAGTCCTAAACAACTTATAAAAAGAAGACTGAGCAATGAGATGACAAAGTTTGATGATGATACTAGGTCACAGTAGTAAAAGTAACAGCTAACTGTGAAGAAGAGCAGAACACAAGCACAGGACTGAGTGATCAGACAATAAAACAGCAGGTGAAATTTAATATAGAAAAATGTAATGTAATGCCCATGAAAAAAAATTTTCTAACTTCACATATAAATCAAGAGCTCTGAACTTATCATTACCACTCAGGAGACTGTGAAGTTAAGACTCCATGGAAACATAACCTCACTGCTCAGTGGTTAAAAAAAAAGCAGATTTTTGACATTATTAGGAAAGGAATAGGAAACGAAACAAAGCACAGCATGATACCACTGTATAAATAAGTGTTCAGGCACATCTTGAAACACTGCATGTAGTTCTGGCCTATCGACATTTCAAAAAGAACTTTATATACTTCAGGGAGGTTCAGAGGTCAGTAACAAGGGTGACTAAATGTATGGAAAAGCTTCTTTGCAAAGAGTTGCTAAATAAAATAACAATAATAACCACATTAAGAAACAGCATGAAGAGATAGATCAGACTGATCCAAGAATGATTAGAGCTTGGGAGAAACCTTTGATTATGTCTATTCCAGCTTCCTGTTCAAAGTGTGATCAATACTGAATTCAGACTAACATGCTCAGAGGTTTGTCCAGTTAGGTCTTGTTGGGTCATCCTCCAAAGATGGAGACTGAACAACCTCTCTGTGCCACTTGCCAATGCTAAGTTGGTCTTCAATGAAAAATATTTTCTTCATATCCAGTCAAAACCTCCACTCTTTCCACCAAGAGCCACTGAATTCACTCGTCTTTATCAATATCTGTAGTCTCCAAAATAAACACAAAAATTACAGGGATGAGTCATCAAATGAAGATGGCAGGAGCAACGTTCAAAACAGACAAAGGAACAGGAACACAGCTGGCTGAATTGTGGAACTCTTGCTGAGACTTTTGCAGATGATGAAATTTTATGTGGGTTCAAGGAGACTTGGCATATCCATCCACAGAAGAGTAATCCACTGAAGCTTCCTCATGAATGCTTAGGAGATGTGATATTTGGGTAATTGAACCCTTGTTCTCACCTGACACAGCTGTTACATTAATGCTTTTTAAACTAACAGTTTCTGGTAACACTTACCCACCATTGATGGGAAGCATAGATTCCAATTTTTCAGATCAGTTTTTCTCCTTATTAATTCTATATAATGATAGCCCATCTCTCCATCCAGAGCTTGTTTACACAAAGTGTATCAAACAAAGTTCTTCACAGTTTTAAACACCATGATTTTATAATCTGCCTCTGATAAACCCATCTATGCTGTCCAGAGACCCAAAGCATCAGCTCTTGCAGGCAAGTGAGGATTTGTCAAAAATATGATTAAGACTCATGAGGCATTACAAATACTGGTTCTGATGGGCAAGAAACCTCCTTCATGAGTTAGGAAAGCTGACTTTAGTAGTCTTGAACGCTAGGAATTAATGTTACTTGCTACATTCAAAGTGCTCCTAAAATCTCCCCAAAGCCCCTCCACTAGTGCTCTTCCCGACTATCTGCAGCAGTATGTCACTCATTTGGTACTTAACTTCTCCTGCGTACACTTTGCTGATCATTAAAAATTGTTCCAAATGTCCTGTCTCATACTTTGCATCAGCTGACTCCAGAATCTACATTCATGTATTTAAGCCATTTCAATTGGGAAGGGGGAGGAAGCAAAGATAAGTCACCCTGACAAACACAAGCAGAACAAAATCAAAAAATTGAAGACCATAATTCTCCATCTCGGAGAAATTTTGCTGTTTGTATGGCCTACTAACAAGAAACAGACCTTGAAGCTAACAGCTGCAAGTTAAAGTATTTTAATATCAAAAGTCAAGAGCCAAAATACAAATGCACTATAACTGTTTTACAACTGACATGTCTGTATTTATGATGGATGCCATTAATTCTGTTATTTTATTTTAGATAATAAATCCTGAAGACCTAATGAAATGTGAAAAATGAAGCAAGAAAATAGTACAGACACAAGGAAAGACAAATCTGGAGGAACATTTGTAGCTAGGGAGAAATGACTATATTTTGTAGTGTCCATGAATGATATGTAATTGCCACAGTGGTTATATTTACTGAGCTGGCCATTGACATTTTGAATTTTAGGAGCATAAAAAGCTACCTGAATTCATTTCAAATTAGGATGTGATTATTCTTCCTGTAATATGCTTTATTTTTATCAACTGAAAGCAATTCTAAAAGTTGCTGGCTCAAGATTTAGTTCAAATATGGGAATATACTGAACTTCAGTGGAAAAGGGAGGTTCAAAGATGAAGTGGAAAAAAAGGAAAAAAATTACTCAGGCCAGAGCCAAAAGCTGTAAAGTATCTGCATAACCTGGGTGGGGGGGTGGGGGGGTGTTTTGATTTGGGTTTGAGGGGGTGGGGCTTTTGTTTTTATTTTTGTCCTGAGTGGTGAAAAAAGTTGAATAACTCAGTAGACAGAAACATGAGAAATCTGCCAGAGGTAAAACACACTAGAAAATAAATCTCTTACCCTGAAGAGAAAGATTTTATTACATTGCCCTGTTTTCACTTGATTGAAAGGTGTGTCAAAAATATCTCTTTTGAAATAGGGAAGAGCCATAACTTCTTATTTTACCAAAGATGTTGTCCAAACTACCTTTGAATACTACAGACAATGCAGTCTTAAGAGCTCCACAAAAACTTCTCTTGCATCAGTCATTGCATGATTTCAGGCCAAACAATACTGAAAGGAGTTGCTATGTAAAACAAAATACAAATTCCAGCAGAGGAAGTAAATCATATACTAGGAGTCAAGTCCAGATTTCCAAAGGTGAATCAATCAACAAATTTCATTACAGGCAGACCTGAATATCCTAAAAAAACAAAGCATGTATACATATGTGTTTACTCCCCTCATAAACTGTATTCTTAGCTTAAATTCATTGGGTTAAGAAGTGGGGGGTTTTTTCCAGAATGAAGACACAATCTCACACTGTTTTTCTAGTTTCAAGATACTGACTCCTCAAAGGGTTGACAGTGTTAGAAGAGCTGCACAGAATAATATAAAAGCAGATATATTTGGCCAATACAGTTTTCTCCACAACATTTAAAATCTAAGTGTGCAGACTTTTCTGGAAAATTAAGTGTTCAAGTAGGCAGAAAAATAATCCAATACTACCCTAACATCATTTATTTTCCTCTTCTTCCCTTTTCCCAGTAGCTTCACAACCACTTGGAAGTAAAGCCCTGTGTGGAAACAATCTACGTCAGGAAGTAGACAGGTAAGAGGAACACAATTTTCTAACACAGAAGTGAGGAACAAGTAATGCATTTTCATTGTCTGAATGTAGGAATGTGACTTAAGTCAGGAACATAGATTCCTTACCTATTCAGCAGAGAAAAGGGCACACTCCCATCTTAGATACTCTGAATTGCCCTGGAGATTGCCTAGTCAGTGGGAAACACAAACTCCCAACCTGGGCATCTGAAGAGTACCTCTGGTATGACTGCCAATGGCACCCTTCGCTTCCCAAAAGGAACCGTTTCCCAAGCAACTCTGCTTTGATACTTAAAATTTCTGCCTTCATTACTTCTTCATTTGTTCATGGGAGCCATAAAGAAAATTCCATCATTTAGGTAAATTACTTCAACAGAAATAGCAGCTAGCTTTTCGTGTTGTCAAATGAAACTATATTAAGAAGCTTATAAACTACATATCCTGTGTGTCTGAAGGCCTAACCGTGAATCCAGTAACAGAACCATAAACTAGAAAAGGCTCGTCAATTTTATCCTACTGTTAAGGATTCTGTTAATCTTGCTCTGTGATCAAATTAAGCCTTCTACTACCACTACAGCCATACAATTCCTTTCACAAAGTAAACAAAATCAATTGTTGCAACACACCTAGTTGAAAGT